>NC_057804.1:21838118-21888099 GCF_018294505.1 Triticum aestivum | reverse complement strand
GCGTACTTACAACGACTAGTTTCCAGTGAGGAAGCACTCACTACAGTTGCTTGGGTTTGGGATATGCAGGTCAGGCTCGTGGGGTTGGTGAGTGACAAGGCGGGGAGGAACACGGATCTGTCTCCCGCATCGACTTCATCAGACGGTGAGTTAATTTCGGCAGAAGCGGAAGATTTTATTCAAGTTCTAGATGCGTGCGTCCTAGGCGATTCAGTTTTGGACCTTTGTGCTATGCGTGCCATTGCTGGATGTCGGTCTTGACTTTTGTCAAATGCTCCACGTTCAGTCGTCACTTGAAATGTTGCTGGCTGTTAGTTCAGTAATGCAAGCAATTCAGTAATGGGTCAGGTCGCCACCATCTCTGTTTCTTTTTTCGGTTTGGTTTCGATTTGGTTCTCTTCCCTTCCCTAATGCGGTTCGTTTCCTCACGCGCGCAGGGATGATTTTTCGTGATGATGGGGATCCATTCTTCTTCCATGTTGACGCCTCCGGTCCTGCCACGATTCGTCTTGTCGTCCTCCCCGGCATTCGCATAGGTGCTAAGCCACTGCCCCATAATATTTCACTAGTGTACTACTGAAAGCTGATTGATTTGTTGTTAAACTGAAAGCTTAACTTTCTTGTCACAAATCATCCCTTGCAGTTGGCCATGAAATCTGACCAATTGCTAGCTACTCACACGTGTACTTACAACGACTAGTTTCCAGTGAGGAAGCACTCACTACAGTTGCTTGGGTTTGGGATATGCAGGTCAGGCTCGTGGGGTTGGTGAGTGACAAGGCGGGGAGGAACACGGATCTGTCTCCCGCATCGACTTCATCAGACGGTGAGTTAATTTCGGCAGAAGCGGAAGATTTTATTCAAGTTCTAGATGCGTGCGTCCTAGGGGATTCAGTTTTGGACCTTTGTGCTATGCGTGCCATTGCTGGATGTCGGTCTTGACTTTTGTCAAATGCTCCACGTTCAGTCGTCACTTGAAATGTTGCTGGCTGTTAGTTCAGTAAAGCAAGCAATTCAGTAATGGGTCAGGTCGCCACCATCTCTGTTTCTTTTTTCGGTTTGGTTTCGATTTGGTTCCCTTCCCTTCCCTAATGCGGTTCGTTTCCTCACGCGCGCAGGGATGATTTTTCGTGATGATGGGGATCCATTCTTCTTCCATGTTGACGCCTCCGGTCCTGCCACGATTCGTCTTGTCGTCCTCCCCGGCATTCGCATAGGTGCTAAGCCACTGCCCCATAATATTTCACTAGTGTACTACTGAAAGCTGATCGATTTGTTGTTAAACTGAAAGCTTAACTTTCTTGTCACAAATCATCCCTTGCAGTTGGCCATGAAATCTGACCAATTGCTAGCTACTCACACGCGTACTTACAACGACTAGTTTCCAGTGAGGAAGCACTCACTACAGTTGCTTGGGTTTGGGATATGCAGGTCAGGCTCGTGGGGTTGGTGAGTGACAAGGCGGGGAGGAACACGGATCTGTCTCCCGCATCGACTTCATCAGACGGTGAGTTAATTTCGGCAGAAGCGGAAGATTTTATTCAAGTTCTAGATGCGTGCGTCCTAGGGGATTCAGTTTTGGACCTTTGTGCTATGCGTGCCATTGCTGGATGTCGGTCTTGACTTTTGTCAAATGCTCCACGTTCAGTCGTCACTTGAAATGTTGCTGGCTGTTAGTTCAGTAATGCAAGCAATTCAGTAATGGGTCAGGTCGCCACCATCTCTGTTTCTTTTTTCGGTTTGGTTTCGATTTGGTTCCCTTCCCTTCCCTAATGCGGTTCGTTTCCTCACGCGCGCAGGGATGATTTTTCGTGATGATGGGGATCCATTCTTCTTCCATGTTGACGCCTCCGGTCCTGCCACGATTCGTCTTGTCGTCCTCCCCGGCATTCGCATAGGTTCTAAGCCACTGCCCCATAATATTTCACTAGTGTACTACTGAAAGCTGATTGATTTGTTGTTAAACTGAAAGCTTAACTTTCTTGTCACAAATCATCCCTTGCAGTTGGCCATGAAATCTGACCAATTGCTAGCTACTCACACGCGTACTTACAACGACTAGTTTCCAGTGAGGAAGCACTCACTACAGTTGCTTGGGTTTGGGATATGCAGGTCAGGCTCGTGGGGTTGGTGAGTGACAAGGCGGGGAGGAACACGGATCTGTCTCCCGCATCGACTTCATCAGACGGTGAGTTAATTTCGGCAGAAGCGGAAGATTTTATTCAAGTTCTAGATGCGTGCGTCCTAGGGGATTCAGTTTTGGACCTTTGTGCTATGCGTGCCATTGCTGGATGTCGGTCTTGACTTTTGTCAAATGCTCCACATTCAGTCGTCACTTGAAATGTTGCTGGCTGTTAGTTCAGTAATGCAAGCAATTCAGTAATGGGTCAGGTCGCCACCATCTCTGTTTCTTTTTTCGGTTTGGTTTCGATTTGGTTCTCTTCCCTTCCCTAATGCGGTTCGTTTCCTCACGCGCGCAGGGATGATTTTTCGTGATGATGGGGATCCATTCTTCTTCCATGTTGACGCCTCCGGTCCTGCCACGATTCGTCTTGTCGTCCTCCCCGGCATTCGCATAGGTGCTAAGCCACTGCCCCATAATATTTCACTAGTGTACTACTGAAAGCTGATTGATTTGTTGTTAAACTGAAAGCTTAACTTTCTTGTCACAAATCTTCCCTTGCAGTTGGCCATGAAATCTGACCAATTGCTAGCTACTCACACGCGTACTTACAACGACTAGTTTCCAGTGAGGAAGCACTCACTACAGTTGCTTGGGTTTGGGATATGCAGGTCAGGCTCGTGGGGTTGGTGAGTGACAAGGCGGGGAGGAACACGGATCTGTCTCCCGCATCGACTTCATCAGACGGTGAGTTAATTTCAGCAGAAGCGGAAGATTTTATTCAAGTTCTAGATGCGTGCGTCCTAGGGGATTCAGTTTTGGACCTTTGTGCTATGCGTGCCATTGCTGGATGTCGGTCTTGACTTTTGTCAAATGCTCCACGTTCAGTCGTCACTTGAAATGTTGCTGGCTGTTAGTTCAATAATGCAAGCAATTCAGTAATGGGTCAGGTCGCCACCATCTCTGTTTCTTTTTTCGGTTTGGTTTCGATTTGGTTCCCTTCCCTTCCCTAATGCGGTTCGTTTCCGCACGCGCGCAGGGATGATTTTTCGTGATGATGGGGATCCATTCTTCTTCCATGTTGACGCCTCCGGTCCTGCCACGATTCGTCTTGTCGTCCTCCCCGGCATTCGCATAGGTGCTAAGCCACTGCCCCATAATATTTCACTAGTGTACTACTGAAAGCTGATTGATTTGTTGTTAAACTGAAAGCTTAACTTTCTTGTCACAAATCATCCCTTGCAGTTGGCCATGAAATCTGACCAATTGCTAGCTACTCACACGCGTACTTACAACGACTAGTTTCCAGTGAGGAAGCACTCACTACAGTTGCTTGGGTTTGGGATATGCAGGTCAGGCTCGTGGGGTTGGTGAGTGACAAGGCGGGGAGGAACACGGATCTGTCTCCCGCATCGACTTCATCAGACGGTGAGTTAATTTCGGCAGAAGCGGAAGATTTTATTCAAGTTCTAGATGCGTGCGTCCTAGGGGATTCAGTTTTGGACCTTTGTGCTATGCGTGCCATTGCTGGATGTCGGTCTTGACTTTTGTCAAATGCTCCACGTTCAGTCGTCGCTTGAAATGTTGCTGGCTGTTAGTTCAGTAATGCAAGCAATTCAGTAATGGGTCAGGTCGCCACCATCTCTGTTTCTTTTTTCGGTTTGGTTTCGATTTGGTTCTCTTCCCTTCCCTAATGCGGTTCGTTTCCTCACGCGCGCAGGGATGATTTTTCGTGATGATGGGGATCCATTCTTCTTCCATGTTGACGCCTCCGGTCCTGCCACGATTCGTCTTGTCGTCCTCCCCGGCATTCGCATAGGTGCTAAGCCACTGCCCCATAATATTTCACTAGTGTACTACTGAAAGCTGATTGATTTGTTGTTAAACTGAAAGCTTAACTTTCTTGTCACAAATCATCCCTTGCAGTTGGCCATGAAATCTGACCAATTGCTAGCTACTCACACGCGTACTTACAACGACTAGTTTCCAGTGAGGAAGCACTCACTACAGTTGCTTGGGTTTGGGATATGCAGGTCAGGCTCGTGGGGTTGGTGAGTGACAAGGCGGGGAGGAACACGGATCTGTCTCCCGCATCGACTTCATCAGACGGTGAGTTAATTTCGGCAGAAGCGGAAGATTTTATTCAAGTTCTAGATGCGTGCGTCTTAGGGGATTCAGTTTTGGACCTTTGTGCTATGCGTGCCATTGCTGGATGTCGGTCTTGACTTTTGTCAAATGCTCCACGTTCAGTCGTCACTTGAAATGTTGTTGGCTGTTATTAGTTCAATAGTGCAAGCAATTCAGTAATGGGAAACCTGCAGGTTGATAGACCTCTCTGGTTAATTAGCCATTTGAGAGGCAGTAGGAGCACACATTACTGTGAAATGTTTAAGCTTTTAAGTCTGTAACACTTACCAAGCATAATAGGATACTTTTGGCTCTTATCACATTACAAACGATTTATTAATGGAAAATCTGCAGTTACTTTACCATTTCCAACTAACCAGCCATTTGAAAGGCACACTATAATACTGTACTATTCGGATTTGCCTTGGGTCAGAAGGTAATATTCGATCGAAATTGCTCTTCTTCAGTTTAAGAACCTTCTATTTTCATGCGATGATAAGTTGCACATGCTTGTTACCTGATGTTGACAAGTGCTCTGGTTCATCAGCCCATCTACTAGTGCTAGATGTAAGTTGCAAAATTAAGAAATCCTGGAGTGCTACCTGATTGTTGTTGCCTATCGTTCTGACTCAACGCATATAGTTTCAGATTTCGTCAAGGTTACTCTCTCTGCTCTTGCTCATGTGCTCTGTCTGTCTACGGCATAGTGAATTTTGCACCAACCTAAAGGTTTTGCTTTTGTTCTAACCACGCCATAATGTTGTAGGCTAAATTATTATATAAGAAATAAAAAAATACTCAATTTCCTTATCTACATGCCCAATCTTCAAGTTTCATAGTACAAGAACAGGATAACCATCCACTTAGCTTATTTCGAAGAAACCATCCTTTAGCTGAGGAGGGTGCTCTTGTTGTTACTCATACAAAGTAATCTCCAGTCAGTTGCAATGCTGGACTCCTCTGGTTAATTAACCATTTGAGAGGCAGTAGGAGCATACATTACTGTAAAATGCTTAATCTTTTAAGTCTGTAACACTTGCGAAGCATAATAGGATACTTCCGGCTCTTATCACAGTGCAAATGATTTAATAATGGGAGATCTACAGTTACTTTACCATTTCCGACTAATCAACCATTTGAAAGGCATTACTGTGAAACACTTCAATTCTTAGCACTGGCTATGCATAATAGAATACGCCCTCTGTCCGGAATTACTTTTCGCTCAGATGGATGTATCTAGCATTGAAATACATCTAGATACATCCATTTGAGCGACAAGTACTTTGGGACGGAGGTAGTACTCTACTATTCGGATTTGCTTGAGTCTGCCACATATTTCATTAGAG
This sequence comes from Triticum aestivum, assembly GCF_018294505.1. Classification (NCBI taxonomy): domain Eukaryota; kingdom Viridiplantae; phylum Streptophyta; class Magnoliopsida; order Poales; family Poaceae; genus Triticum; species Triticum aestivum. The sequence goes on along the minus strand of NC_057804.1, from coordinate 21,882,504 downwards.
TGCTACTGAAGGCTGATTGGTTTTTAAACTGGAAGCTTAGCTTTCTTGCCAAAAATCATAGCTAGTTGGCCATGAAATCTGACCAACTGCTACTTACAGGCATATACAACGTTAGTTTCCAGTCTTACAAAGATGGCTCAAAGTGGCTGCTGCATCAAAGTGTCTGCAGCTATTTACTTATATTAAATACAAGACGTCTCTTCTGTACATATGTTTGTCAAGGATGAGATCCACATGATTTAGTATTTAGAGTACTTCATAGCTAGCTACTCCCTCCGTCCGGGTTTATTAGGCCCAAAGACCACTTTGATAGGACCAAGGCAGTGCTAGAAAGCAAATGCTTGAAAATTAGAGCTGAAATTGGCCAATTAGCAGGCTCTCCTCTAGTTTAAAGTAGATGCTAAATTAATGAGCCGCGGCACCTTACATGCGCATGCAACCGTAATAAACAGCCGACGCAGGAAAGAAGGCATTGCATGGGGCGGCTCGCAGGCAAACGACCACATGCACTGGCTTGCATGCACGGCTCATAACTGCTCACTCGGTTAACAAGGCACCGCATAGGAATAGGGACCGGAAAAATGCTGCTATTGGAGCAGGTTTGGTGTGCGCGGCCTTACATTTTCGGACGGGGCTTCGTGGCCAGGAGGCCCTTTAAACCCGGACGGAGGGAGTAGCTAGCTAGCTACTTTAGTGTTATGCTCCTATCATGATAAAGAATGAATTTTTATGTTCCTCCTCGTCTTCTTCTGCTCTCTCTGACACCTGTTTCATCTCTGTAGGCAGGTAGGAGGTACAACGGCCAGCGACCGAAACGACACCAAAAGCCAAAGGAAGCTTGAAGTCTGCTCCTTCTCCACCAGTAGAGAGGAGCCTCCTTTTTGGGTTCCGCGTGTCTGCTCCGACCCTACCAGCGCCGATGCCATGGAAGGTACCCTCCACGTCTCTCATCTCTCTGTTCGGTCACGTATGGTTCTATGCTGATTCCTTTTTTCTTTCTCTCTCTCTCTCTCTCTCCCCGATTTAAACGTGCTTAGATCCTTGAGTCGGAAGGTAGCTTTTATTAGTTTGATTGAAACTGCTCTCCAGTTTAACAACCTTATGTTTTTGTCTGATGTTGACAAGTGCTCTGCTTCAGCAGCCCATATACCAATGCTTCTTGTCTGTGGCTAGCTATTTCTCTTGATTTTACTTCTTATAATTCTCGCTGTTCCCAATCATTGTCATTGTCTGTAGCTAGCTTCCAGCTGTCATGACCAATGCTTCTTGTCTGTTCATATGCAGATTTACTCAGGCACGCGAAGTGTAATGAGGAGCAGCTGCTGGGCGTGATGTTGATCGATCCTAGCCTGTCTTCCGGCTCTCAGTGATTTGCTCCTCGAGGTGTATGCCGTGCTGCACCTGAATCCTGTTGACTACGAGCAGCGGAACGCCTTGTTTGATGTATTCAGCAACATGGCAACTAAAATCTTTGGTAAGAGATGATATAGTTTGCCTTTGTTACTAATAATGTGATCACTGAATAGCATGATGAACTTGTCGCAGAGTAGAGAAAGATAACATCGTCATGAATATTATCTCTCTTCCAGTTATACTCCCTCCGTAACTTAATATAAGATGCTTTTTGACACTATGCCAGTGTCAGAAAACATATTATATGAAGTTACGGAGGGAGTAGTAATCAGCGGTTTTACTCTTTGTATTTGAGATTTCTCAAAAACTCTCGTTACTTATGTTATCTATCTACTTACGGAGGGAGTAGTAAAACTAATAAGAAGAATACCATTCTTAATATGTTTGATTCTGGTTATTTGTTATCTATCTACTTATGTTATCTAGCATCTACACGATACTTTTGTGGAAGGTGGACTGTCGCTGTCAGAAATCAGAAATACTATTTTCTTGGCTTTGGTCTTTTGGACAGTTGAAGTTTGTGAATAATCATGCTGTGTTGTTAGTTGTTACTTTAAGTATGGTCCCTGAACTGCTAGTGGCCCTTGAATTGTACTCCCTCCATTCCTAAATATAAGTCTTTCTAGAGATTTCAATAGGGACTACATTCATTTTCCTCCGTATGTAGTCTCTTTTGGAATCTGTAGAAAGACTTGTATTTAGGAGCGGAGGGAGAATTTGGGTTAACCAATACCAAGTTTGTGTCCCATTTAGCAATATTTGTCTTTCTTTTTTTTTCTCCCTGAAACGCTAGGGGGCTATATTTGAGACCATTGAATTTATATGACCGTTTCATGTGTTTCTGTCCATTGAACCTTATGTTTTTGTGTGGGTTTTGAATGAGGTTGCTAACTTTGTATGATGCATAACGTCATAAATACTCCCTCTCTGTAAAGAAATATAAGATCCTTTAGATCATGAATGATCTAAAGGATCTCATTTCTTTACAGAGAGACTAAGAGAAAAGCACACGATGAAATACGTAAGAGAAAAGGACGGCTTGACATCAACTGACTCAGATGAACACAATAAATACTACATGTTTGTTATTTTTGCGAAATACGTAAGAGAAAAGAACGGCACATCAACTGACTCAAACGAACACAAATACTACGGCGCCCTGGGACAACAGGGAACAGGGCAGGAGTTACGGAAATGTAAATCGTCGCGTTGCGCCATCATGGCGCCGCAGTGGGAGTCGCCGGGTGGGCCTCCTCGTCGTCGGTCTTCATGTTCATCCAGCTCGATGGATGTGGCTTGGCCCCTTCGTCGATGCTTGGGAGGCCGTGGGGAGTCTCCATGCGGTGCGCGATTGCTTGCATCAAGGAGAGCAAGCTCTCCTTCAGGGCAGCGTCCGCCCCAACTAGCCTCCGCTGAGGCGGCTGACGAAGCGGCAAAACCATTTGCATGGCTTGGTCCAACTCGGAGAACTTTTGCTTGTGGACGTTGAAGGTGATCTGTAGGTGGGACTGGGACGACTCGGATGAGTGGGAGAGGAGGGAGGAGACTAAGAAAAGCATGATCATGGTCATCATCTTGGCCATGCCTGTTGTTTTGTGCTTTGTGGTGAACGTTGCTTGATTCTACCAGTGACTGGGAGAGATGGATTATATATATGCTCTGCTACTGCCTGGTTAGTACTCAGGCTCAGGCTCCTCATCGTTTAGGTTGGTTCTAGGTAGCGTAGTCATTAGGTGTGACTGAGCAGCGAAGGAGAGCTAGTGTAGTGCTAAGTAGGTTGGTTCTAGGTAGCGTAGCGAGACAGAGTAGTGCTTCTCATCCTCCCCGCTCGCTAGTACTCCCTCCATAAAAAAATAAATATAAATATAAGAGTGTTTAGATCACTAAAGCAGTGATCTAAATGCTCTATATTTCTTTACAGAGGGAGTATTTTTCTTGCAACCTCCTGTGAAAAAAAAGGCTATAGTTTTCTAGTCGTTTTTTTTTGCGAATTAAACATAATATTTGTGGGTATTAAAAACATGAATTTCTCGTTACTCTTTTTGACACAGGCCTATGAAAAACGGCCTTTCAGTATCCATCGTACGACGGAGATGTTGAAGAAGAGGCCGATGAGGTGGTTCCTGACGGATTTGAAGAGGTGGAGTGTTATGCAACGGCCCAACCCAGGGAGGAGGCCCAAGGCCTCTCGTCGCTCCCGCCCGCTGGAGCCTGGAGGACTGGAGAGAGACAGAGGAGTGCCACGGCAGCTGAAGATAAAAGGAAGGAAGTGGAGACAGAGAGGGTCGTCGACTAGCAGAAGGAAACACCTTCCCCCCTTTCATTCTCCTCCCCTATCGTGTACCCAGATTCCTCCTCCCTTCCTCCTTCTGTAATCGAATTGGTCTAACCAGGTGCATAACAATTGGTATCAGGAGTCGTTCGATCCATCTCAGTGACGCGTGATCCATCAGTCCGCAGTGCGGTCGGCCGCGGATTCGTTCCCCGCTGTAATTCCCATCGCTCGGCAGGAACCGCCGATCTGGTTGGTCGATCGGGTGTCGGATCTGGCGCCGAAGAAGCGTGGCCCTTCGGCGGTCGAGCAGCAAATCTCCGCGGCGATGGGGACCGTGGAGCGGCAGAACAAGGAGACAAATGCCAAGCTCGACGACATCGTTGAACAGCTGAAGGGCATGACCGCGTGGATGAAGGCAATGGATTCCACGACGAAGAGCCTCTCCGAATCTGCGGTGCTTCTTCAGCTACACGCCGAGGATGCATCGACGCGACTGGAGGCGCTCGAGTCACCGCCGACGCGCCCCCAAGGCCCAGCCAGCGCGACCACGACGCCTCCGTCTGTGGTGGTGCACGCGCATGGTGGGGAGCGGCCCAGTGGGCACAGCGGGCATCACCAGCAACGAGGGCCGGTTTTGGGGGATCCCCGTTCCCCAAATCCGCCTCCGGCCAATGGTATGCCCTCCTTCGCCACGTTTGCCGTCCGGGAGTCCTTTTGTGAAGCGCCGATTTTTGCACCCTACCCCTCGACCACACTTGGGCAGCACACCCGAAATGGATTTTCCTAAATTCGATGGGGAAGATTACCAAGTGTGGTTGGACAATTGTGAACCGTATTTCGAGATTTATGGGGTGTCTGAGCCGATGAAATTAAAGTTTGCCGCTCTCAACTGTGTTGGGAACGCGGCGTTGTGGCTAAAAATGGCCTAGAAACGCCGGCAGTTTGTGCATTCGCACGACCTGCGCACTGCAGTTCAGGAGATGTGGGGGAAGAACAAGCACAAATTCCACATGCGCCAGTTGCTACTGCTTAATCAGACTAGCTCGGTAGATGAGTACACTTCTAAATTTGACACCTTGCGACACCAAATCCTTCTAGCAGATCCACACACTAGTGAGGTGTTCTTTTTTTTAAAAAGAAAACATCCACTTTATTCTCCATAGGCTCCTCAAACCAATCTCTAGTTACAGAAGTGAAAGTGCTAGTTATCGACTAGAGGGGGGGTGAATAGGCGATTTTTATGAAAGTCTTCAAAACATGGAAGTTTCGAAGACAAACAATAGAAAGGAACCTATTGAAATGCAGCGGAAAGTAGACTACACTAAGCAAGCCATTGTCAAGTATGTAATGAAGTGAAATCACGAAGACTAATAGCAGCTAGGTAGTAAAGATCAGGATGGAGGATAGTATGAAGCCAAACAACAATAGTAGTCAAGCAATGAAGTCAAACAGGTACGTCAATCGGGCAATGACTTCACGAAGACAAACTGTAAGTAATGAGAGGGAGAGGATAGAACCAGTCACTTGATGAGGACACAAGATTTGTTGGACCAGTTCCAGTTGCTGTGACAACTGTACGTCTGGTTAGGGAGGCTGAGATTCAACTCAGAAGACCACGTCTTCACCTTATTCCCCTAGCTAAGGACACCCAGTCCTCGCCCAATTACTCTGGTAAGTCTTCAAGGTAGACTTCCAAACCTTCATAGACTTCGTTCACCGGTGATCCACAATGACTCTTGGATGCTCAGAACGCGACGCCTAATCGGCTGGAGGATTCACAATCCTCAAGTGTAATAAGTCTTCAAGTCACGCAGACAGAAAGACTTCAGCGATGCCTCACACTCTTTGGCTCTGGGTGTTTGGGCTTTGTCCTCGCAAGGATTTCTCTCTCTCAAAAGCTTCGGAGGTGGGTTGCTCTCAATCAACAAAATCCGTGTACTAACTCTGAGTAGCCACCAATTTATGGTGTAGGGGGTGGGCTATTTATAGCCACTAGGCAACCCGACCTGATTTGTCCGAAATGACCCTGGGTCACTAAGGAACTGACACGTGTTCCAAAGGTCAGATTTCAAACACACACGGCAACTTTACTTGGGCTACAAGCAAAGCTGACTCATCCAGCTCTGGATAAGATTTGCTCTCATTGTCTTCGCTCGAAGACATAGGATTTTGGTTGAGTATCACTTCAGTCACTCTGACTTTGTTTACTTGGACCCCACTTAACAGTACGGTGGTTCCTATGACTCAACAAAGAAGAAAAGGAAACAGCGAAACGACTAAGTCTTCGCGCTCCATAGTCTTCACTCAATGTTTTCTCATGTCATAGTCTTCAATCTAAATATCTTCATATACCACCATTGTCATCAATGTCTTCATACATTTTTAGGGGTCATCTCCGGTAGGTAAACCGAACCAACGAGGGACTACTACGTGTGTTATCCTGCAATTCTCACAAACACATTAGTCCCTCAACCAGGTTTGTCGTCAATACTCCAAAACCAACTAGGGGTGGCACTAGATGCACTTACAATCTCCCCCTTTTTGGTGATTGGCGACAAATTGGTTGAAGTTTTCAACGGGGATAAAATATGTGAAATTGTAAAGGATAGGGTATTGTCTTCATAAGTAGCAAAAGGCTCCCCCTAAAGATGTGCATATGAGTAATTTGCTTTTGGAATGCAAATGCACATGGCAGGTTGTACTTGTGGAGATCCTCTTCAACTTATGACGACAATTCATCATGCATGATTTGATATAACGAAGATAGTGACATGCATAATGAAAAATGGACGTCTGCAAGATGACCTAAGTGCGGAAGTTATCATCGCACATGCGGAATTTATCATCGCATCACAGAATAGCAGAAAATGTAGCAGAGGACCATCAAGTTTAAGTGTTACAACTCAAAGAACCAAATGTATCAAAAAGCGGGAGTTGTAAACACTAGGCAAAATATAAATCAACCGCACATATGGACCCGCTTGAAGACTAGCAACTCATATGCTTCTCCCCCTTTTGTCAGTAAGGACCAAAAAGGTTTGAAGACATAGAGTCTCTACGCGTTCCTAGAAGGAGTAGGAGAAGCAGCAGGGTCGTCAATGTTGTTTGGCGGAGCAGACGAACTTGATGCAGTTTCGATTCGCGCTGAAGGTGGTGAAGTAGCATCATCTTCATCATTGATGACACGGGCATTCACTGTTGCAGCAGAAGAGGAGAACTCAGAGTCTTCAAGAGACGGAGTGCGCCGCAGCACAGTCCTTCTTGGAGGTGTTGTGTCAAACTTGAAATGTTCAGAGAAGCCATCGTCTTGAAGATCATCTTCAGAACACATAAACGTCAGCCCTTTCCATGTACGTCGACAAGTTTCATGGGCGACAAAGGCATTCTTGGTGGCAAGGTTGCGAATCCTATTTACGTCCACCAAGAGACTTTTCATTTGACGCTTCAGCCAGTCATGATGCTTATCCTGTTTCTGATGAAGGGCAACAAGAAGCTCTCGGTCATTGAGAACACGAGATCGCTTCTTAGGCCGTTGTGCAATGGTGCTTTCAGTGGCTTCAGTGAGGGCACAGTGAGGTGCACACGTAGTACCAGCCAGGGGATAAACACGAGTGACTGCTTGGACTACTTTAATGTTTTGTGAGAAGCTTTGATTATCAGCATTTTGAAGACAAAGAGGCTCCTTGGCAGGCTCTGGATAGGTGGCTTCAACTGACATATCAACCTCAGGCAGAAAAATCAGATGATTGCGAGCAGAGGGCTGATAGTTGACAGCTGAGTGTAGTTTGATCAGACGCATGATCCATGGAGCGTAAAACTTCAAACCAAAGAGATCAGAGCCTGATGCAGCAAGTTGGCGGATAAAGAAGTCTTGAGAATTGAAGCTTTTGCCGTGAAGAATATGGAAGACCAAAGTCTTCATTGCACCTTCAAGCTTTGCATGTGGAGAATATCCTTTGATGGGCCAGAGAGTTCGCCTTATAATGTGATAGATAGTACGTGGCAGATACTCAAGGTCTTCAACAAAGAACTCCTTAGGATATTCAGCATCTGGAGGCAAGGGCTTCATCATGCTAAGCATCTGGCTCATGTTGGGCTCAAGCTTGTGAAAAATGCTTTCCAAAGCAGCACTATGAAGCTGACAACCAGGTTCATAAAGATCACCTGGAGTGGGCAGGCCAGTGAGCTCAATAACATCAAAGGCTTTGGCTTCATGATGGACATTGCCTGTCATCCACTCAAGGACCCAAGTCTTTGGATCCCTGTTGTAGCCACGAATATGAAGAGTGGCATAGAATTGGAGCAGCAATTCTTCATTCCAGTGCTCCTTGTAAGTGACGAACTGCAATAAGCCAGACTCTCTGAAGCAATCCAACGCTTCTTCCAAACAGGGCAGATCAGTTATGGCTTCAGTGTCAAGACGCATATGTGGGAAAATGCGACCTTGATTGTATAAAATGCATGAGTAATAACTGCGCTACTGATAGCTCCAGAACCGATCAGATGATATTCTTGCCTTAGAGTAGGGGTTGTTGGCGCTATCAAAGAAGGTGTTGTGCACTTTGAAACCATTGACATTGAATGATCCTGGTGCAGATGCAGTACTTGGAAACCTAGGCAGTCTTGGCAGTGGCTTCTGAACCTGAGGCCTGTGCTCGACGTGATAATGAAATTGAGGACCAGCAGCAGGCGGAGGAACCAGAAGAGGCCATTTGACAGTGATAAGCTGCCCATAGTTGTATGCTTGCTCGATAGTATGCGGCCTTGGTGGCAGAATAGGAGCAGTGGCATTAGCAGAGGCGTCAGGCTGCACATCTGTTGCAGGTGCTTCATTGGCTTCATTGGTTTCTGGCATGGTGTTCAATGCAGGCTCCACATTTTCTTCAGTCATGACCACGTCATTGGCTTCATTGGTGTTGGTGGTGGCAGCCTCAGGATTCTCAGTCTCCACTTGAGGAGTTGGAGGGATGGGTACAGACATGTTCACATCTGGAACAACTTCTTCAGTGATGGGGGGAGTAGCGACACACTCTTCTGCTTGTTTTTCTTCTGCTGATGCAGTCGTATTGTCTTCAGCAACATTAGCTTCATACTCGGAGACATTCACAGTTGGAGTGGCTTCTGGGAACACCTGACGTGCAATAGATTGGTGGTGCACTTCTCCTTCTGGAACGCTCAGAAGAGTGACTTGGGGCCTTGGTCCTTTGCGAAGCCTGCGTAACGCTGGCGACGCCTGTGGAGATGGAGTTGGCTGGGCCTCAAATTCATCGTCATCTTACACTGGTGGGGTGACTTGTTGTTGGGGAGTACTCAGGGTGTCTTGTTGTTGTGGGTGATCAGCCATGATGCATCCTGAGCAATTGGCGTCAGAGGACGACCAATGCTGATAAACTCACTGTTCGTTAGAACAGGCGATGATACCGTTGGGTGCTCAATCCGAGGAAGAACTACATCATCTTCAACATTTTCATGGTGACCAATGTCTTCAGCTGCGGTGGGGTCAACAGCTGGAATATCTTCAGCTTCAGGAACCTCTGTGGAAGCAGGCTCATGAACTATCATGCGTCGTTCTTGGTGAGAAGAGTCAGGACGAGCAACCGAGATTGGCTCGACAACAAGGGGCTCTGTGGGAGCAGCCCGATCTTTCTTGGTTTTGCGCTTCTTCTTGGAGGGTGCGTCATCAGAGGCTTCAGGATTTTTCCTTTTTCTGGCTTCAGCCTCGGCAGCCCTCGTCTTCTTCAGTTCTGAAGCGGTTGACTTGACCTTTGGCTTCGAGCCGGACATGCTGCTTGGGAAGACAATGCGAGGCTCTTCCCGCCTTGAATGTTCAGATTGGTCAACCGATGGCTTCTTCTTCTTGGCAGCCATCCTGGGGTCGATGCCAGGACGCCCAAGAGCCTTGCGCTTTTCAGCTTCATTGTAGGCTTGCACACATTTGGCAGCTTAAAGCTTCATGCGCTCACGAGATCCTTGGGCTTCATCACGTTTCATGCGAAAGGCTTCCTTGAGCTCATGTAGCATGATCTTGAAGTTCTGCACATCCTTCACACTGAGCTTGTCCATATGCTTCTTGAACTGAGCTTTTTCAAAATCTATCTTGTGCTTCAGCTCAACACTTTTCTGAGCAAGAGCTAACTCAGAAGCAATTGCGCCTTGGAAGGAGACGTTGAGGCCAATTGGAAGTTGTAGATCGTCAAAACTGAGTTCTGGATTTTCAAACCAGTCATCAATGAACTTGTTCAGAATCTCAACATCGAAGAGGGGAAGATCATTGAAGATTTCAGCCTGCTGCTTGCTCTTAATCAGCATCTCAAGAGCGTCATTGGTAAGATCGTCGTCACTTGACAGATCAATTGCTTCATTTTCGTTTCGTAAAATGGCAGCAGGAGTCAGAGCAAGACTGGAGGAGTGCATGGGCTGCTTCTTTTTCTTCGTCTCGGTCTTGGAGACATGAGAGAGATCTTCAGACTGCACACTTGGTGCAGGTGGTGCAGTGGCCAGAGGCTTCACAAGTGAAGCTTTTGGAGTAGCAGCTGATTTTGAAGCTTTAGCCTTCTTTTGCTTCTGTGGCTTTGGAGTAGGAGCAGGGGCTTCATCAGTGTCGGCATCATCATCAGAATGATCCACTTTGGCACCTTGAACGGAAATGTGAGTGATGAGGCCATCAAGGTTGTAGAAGGGTCCGATGATATTGGGTTCAGCATCGCGTGTGCCGTCGGCCCGGGGAGCAGAAGGACCAGGGTTGAAGTCTAGACCCAATGACTTCTTATTTTCCTTGGCCGATGCCTTTGCGTGCTGAAAGTTGCGCTTGAAGAGATTATTGTCACGACACCAGAGCAGTGATGATTGGTCGGCATTGTCAGGCTGTGGTCCACGGACCATACATGGATAGAAACCCTGGGCAATAGCTTCAGCTCTGTTCTTGGGTGGAAGGCTTCGAAAGAGAATATCACCCCCAAGGACTCTTGATGGCATTCTTCTCAGCATACTCCTGGGTCACGAACTTGTATTTAAACCATTGTTCGGCCCAATGTCTTCGAATCCATTGGATTCGTGTCTTGCGCTGATTGTAACCCTCTTCTGGATCTGTCTTGTACAGCTCTGAGAGGTCATCAGGCAAATCTCTTGATGTTCCCCCACGACGCTGTCTGCCACCCTTCCGTGTTGATTTCTCTGTAGCCATGAAGTTTAGACTGAAAGGCTTCAACACTGTCAAAGGCTTCAAAGGCTTCCGCTTGCTGGTCAGACAGGAACTGGCTTCGGGAGAGTTAATGTGATGCTGTAAAAATTCTGCAAACGAATGCAGACTATGAGAACCAAGGGATTCTCCCATGGACATGTACCTGTGACAGCATTAGAGATGCAAGGGAAGGGGAGAGGTCATATGCATTCTCAGAAGATTTTGAAGATAAATCAGTTTGAAGACATTGACCTCATGATGTGAAGACATCCACTTATGTGTTTGAATTTGGTTCCAGATTTGTACGAATCCAGGAATAGGTACAAGTGAGGAATCTAACTAGTTTAGATGCATAAGTGAAGATGCTTGGCACAGTATGAGATGTAGAACTAGACAGATCCAAGTTTGAAGTCACATAAACCACTTTTGGTAAAAAAGGATGAATCTATAGGATCAAAAGATGGTAAAAAGAGGGTTTTATTTACCACACGAAGAACTGCTAGATGGGAAGAGTAGGAGACCGAGCAGTTCAATCCACCGTGCCCTAACTTGGCGACGGAGGACACCTACGGCGGCGGCGGAGAGGACGATGCCCGCGGCTGGCGTGAGGACGGCGTTGGTGAGGTCGCGGCAGCTAAGTGCTTCGTCGCCGGCGTCGTCGAAAGCTAGTGATGGCGCTAGGGTTTTGACGAGGTGGAAGAAGGTTTTCTTGACCGTAAGGGGACATGTATTTATAAGGAAGGATGCGGCACAGCGCAATTACGCAGGTGCCCCTGGCGATTCACATCTGAGGAACACGTGGCAAGCATGCAACATACTTGGAGTTGTCCCACGTTCCCACGCCCGCCTGAAATGTCGGATGGTCGTTCTGGCTTTTTCTCCGGATTTTAGGCAATAAGGATAGAGCATTTAAAACAGACTCTGTATCTTCTGCTGACAAGGACGCAGAGAAGACATTTGACAGTTTCAACAGAATGCATATGATTTGGACAGATAGAGTTTGAGATAGAAAGCATAGATAGATTAGGGTCTGATCACATTCACTTAGTTCAAAAGATTCAACAGAAAAGACATAGCTACAAGTGAATCTTGTAGAGGACAGAATACTTATACATATATATATATATATATATATATCCAAATGCAACAAAGTCAACATTGTGAAGATAATCAAAGACAAACCAAATGTGAAGATATAGTAAAAGTAACGCCATGGAAAAGAACAAAAACTTCAGACAGAAAAATTTGGTGGTGGCGTTACCCACCGTATAGGAAGTATTAGAACCAGACACGACACACAATTATCGTGGCGCTCCGAAGTCAAATTCCATGTTAATGTATTCACACTCAGAATCTAAGTCTTCATTGATTGAAGATATACTTTACTTCGTGTGTTGCACATCTAAGTCATTAACATGCATAAGTTTTAGGATGTATGCCTGATCACAGGACATTTGAGGATTCCAAGATATTTAGCTAACACCGTAACTTGCAAAGCCTTTTCTCATCCAAGGGCTTTGTGAAGATATCTGCCAGTTGCTCTTCAGTGTTGACGTGTATGATATCAATATCTTCCTTCATGACATGATCTCTGAGAAAGTGGTGACGAATTTCAATGTGCTTTGTCTTCGAGTGCTGAACTGGGTTGTTGGCAATCTTGATGGCGCTTTCGTTGTCACAGAAGAGTGGTACTTGTTTCAGATGGATGCCATAGTCCTTGAGAGTTTGCTTCATCCATAGAAGCTGAGCGCAGCAAGATCCAGCAGCAATGTATTCAGATTCAGCAGTGGAGAGTGATACACAGTTTTGCTTCTTTGAAGACCAATAGACAAGTGATCGTCTCAGAAAATGACATGTGCCTGATGTAGACTTGCGATCCACCTTTTCACCAGCATAATCAGCATCCGAGAATCCAACCAGATCAAATTCTGAGCCCTTTGGATACCATAATCCTAATGTTGGGGTGTAAGCCAAATATCGAAGAATTCGCTTCACACCTAAGTGATGCGATTCCTTTGGTGCCGCTTGGAATCGAGCACACATGCAAACACTAAGCATAATATCTGGCCTAGATGCACATAGATAAAGTAAAGAACCAATCATGGAGCGGTATACCTTTTGATCAAACTCTTTACCATTTTCGTCGGGACCCAGATGGTGTTTGGCTGGCATTGACGTCGTGTAACCTTTGCAATCTTGCATTCCAAACTTCTTCAGGCAATCTTTGTGGTATTTTTCTTGAGATATGAAGATGCCATTCCTTTGCTGACGAATTTGAAGACCAAGGAAGAACTTCAGCTCACCCATCATGGACATCTGATATTGCTCTTGCATCATGTGTCCAAACTCATCACTATATTTCTGATTGGTGCAGCCGAAGATAATATCATCCACATAGATTTGGCACACAAACAGTTCACCATCATATGTCTTCGTGAAGAGCGTGAGATCGAGGGATCCAGGTTTGAAGCCTTTGCTCTTCAGGAAGTCTTTGATCGTATCATACCAAGCGCGAGGAGCTTGTTTGAGGCCATACAGTGCTTTGTTTAGCTTGTACACCATATCAGGATGTTTTGGATCTTCAAAGCCAGGAGGTTGTGCGACGTATACTTCTTCTTCAATCTTGCCGTTGAGAAATGCACTCTTCACATCCATTTGATATAGCAAGATGTTGTGATGGTTAGCATAGGCTAGCAGTATGCGAATAGCTTCAAGCCTAGCCACAGGAGCAAATGTTTCATCGAAGTCAATCCCTTCAACTTGAGTATATCCTTGAGCGACGAGACGTGCTTTGTTTCTGACGACTTGACCATACTCATCTTGCTTGTTTCGATATATCCATTTTGTGCCTATTATGTTATGCTTGCGAGGGTCAGGACGCTTGACAAGTTCCCAAACATTGTTCAGCTTGAACTGTTGAAGCTCTTCTTGCATAGCTTGAATCCATTCAGGTTCCATAAAGGCTTCAGCAACTTTCTTGGGTTCTGATATTGACACAAAGGCAAAGTGCCCACAGAAATTTGCTAACTGTGTTGCTCTTGAACGGGTGAGTGGACCAGTTGCATTTATGCTATCAATTATCTTCTCAATCTGTACTTCGTTTGCAATACGAGGATGAACTGGATGAAGATTTTGCTCTTGCTGATCATTATCAACATTGGAAGGATTGTCTTCAGGCTGAGCATTGTCTTCAGGTTGATTAGGTGCAGAAATGATAAGTTCCTCTTCAGGCTGTGCTTCAGAAGGCATGATTTCACCAGTTCCCATTAGCTTGATAGATTCACTGGGTGGAGCTTCGTCTAGCATATTTGGCAAGAGCTCTTTTTGTGAGACATTGGTTTCATCGAACCGTACGTCCACAGTTTCAACGACTTTATAGAGATAGAGGTTGAAGACTCTGTAAGAGTGCGAGTCTTTTCCGTAACCGAGCATGAAACCTTCGTGAGCTTTAGGTGCAAATTTTGATTTGTGATGTGGATCCTTGATCCAGCACCTAGCTCCAAATACTCTGAAGTAACTGACATTTGGCTTCTTGCCAGTGAGGAGTTCATAGGATGTTTTCTTCAGAAGCTTATGAAAATAAACACGGTTGATGACATGACATGCTGTATCAATAGCTTCAGGCCAGAACTTTCTAGGTGTCTTGTACTCATCGAGCATTGTTCGAGCCATCTCAATGAGGGTTCTGTTCTTGCTCTCCACTATGCCATTCTGCTGAGTTGTGTACGGAGTTGAGAACTCATGAGTGATTCAATTGTATCCAGATAAAGATCAAGTATGGTGTTCTTGAACTCAGTGCCGTTGTCACTTCTGATATGCTTGATCTTGACGCCATAATTCTTCATGGCACGGTCGGCGAAGCGTCTGAAGACATCTTGCACTTCAGTCTTGTAGAGAATTGTGTGCACCCACGTATATCTTGAGTAATCATCAACAATGACGAAGCCATAGAGACAAGCAGTTGTTGTGAGGGTAGAGTAGTGAGTAGGGCTAAATAAGTCCATGTGTAGCAGCTCGAAGGGTTGAGATGTCGTCATGATTGTCTTCGAGGGATGTTTTGCCCTAGTCATCTTTCCAGCTTCTGTAACATCCCAAAATTCTAAATTTTGGAATGTTATAATAGATTTGATTGATTGTGTGATTGATTGAGTGAAACTGAGTGAAATTCGAAACTTTTTGAAAGTTAAATGAGAGGGAATAAAAGGACTTTCCCAAACTTTCACCTTTTTCTTTTGATCCCCGTGAATTCAAATGTTTTTCATCACAAAACCCTGGAGAGAAGATGACATGACTTCTTCCATTTATTTAAATGACAAGGGGTGTTGAAAATATTTGAATTTCATTTGAAAATATTTCCGATTCTGAAACTTCATGCAGCTCAATGATTTTCATGAGAGAAGATAAAATGACTTCTTAAAATTATATGAAATATGAGTTGGGAGTTTCAAAGAATTAAATTCAAAGTTCTTTTGAATTTATTTTCAATTTGAAGTTATTTGAGTTTTATTCAAATTATTTTTGTCCAAAAATAAAATATATGGAAATTAGGGTAACATGATTCCCTACAATAGAAATTTGGATAGAAATAAATTTGAATTCATTTTGGTATTTTTAAAATGATTTTTATTGGATTTTATTAGACCAGTAGCACTCTTTGAATTATCTGATTTTGTGTGCATTATATTTGGCATCACAAAAATGTTCATCTTGTCGGAAATCTTTTTATGAAAGTTTTGATATATAATATGCCTATGTAAAATTTTACTTTATTTTCTTTATTCGGTTTTCCTTCTGTTTATATATAAAAAAACTGTACGTGCAGCCCATAATTATTTGTCGACCGCGTGGGCATCATAGTAACAGCGAGCGCCCCATTTTTTTTCTTTTCCTATATGGGCCAGGCCCAGCCAGCCTTTTCATTTTTTTTCTCAGGCCGAATTTTGTTAAATAAAAAAATGCAGCCGCAGCTTACGCGCGCGTAGCCGGCCGAAGGCCTTTAGGCCCATGCGAGGCGTTAGCCTTTTTCTTCTCTGTTTCGTTTAATTACGTCTATGTTTAGTCCCACACTGCCTAGCCTTTGATCCCTAAGCCTCCCATCAATAAATATAGATCCATAGAGCCTTCAATAATCATCCGATTCGGGTTTAAAGAAAAAATATTTTTCTCCTCTCTGGCATGACTTTTGGGAATTGTCTTCTCTCTCCGAAGTCATCTTTTCTCTGCCTTATAAAGGTATCTTTCTTTGTTTTTTTATACTTCCTTAGTTTATTATTTTCTATACTAGTACGATAAAATACTTAGATTACCAATTAGTCTACGTATTTATACGTTAGACCTTAGCCGTAGCTATTTTTCTTCCGTAAAACAGCTTGGCCCTGATTTTTCAAATAGCCATAACTTTTTACTCGTTCATCCAAATTAGATGAAACCAACGCCCACTTCTTCGTTATGAACCCCTCTATCCAGTAATCCAACTCAAACATGTTTTTGAAAGTTTAAAATTTGAATTAGATCAGATTTGAATTCAAACTTCGTTTGATCATAACTTGAGTTTCGTAGCTCCGTTTGAGTCGATTCTTTTTGCAAATTAAAGCTCTTGACCTAAACTTTCTGATAAGGCCAAATTCACATAATTTTGGTACTGTTAGAAATTGTTTTATGTTACAAGAGTTATTTGTTTGGTTTTGATGTTTTCCGAATCGTCTTCTTCGATTTTTCCGATCTCTTGGGTGATTGCTCATGTGTGGTTACTATTGCTTACTTACGGTAGATTGATCGGAGTGTGACGAGTAGAACTGTCAAAAGTTTTGAGTGCGAATCATCTTCATCAACATTGCAGGCAAGTTCACACTTTGATCATATCCCTTTTCATACCCAGTTTTATTGCATTAGATCAATCCTCAAACATTGCATGATTAGGATCTAATTAAATTGTGGGATGAGAAGTAGTTGAGGTAGTACCTATTACCTGTTTATTATCAAACCCTTGGGAGTTACTCTTACGCTATGCTTATATTGCCATGCTATGCTCGTAGACGTGGATTGGGTTTTGAGAGTATTTCATGACAGATGTGAGATTGTTAATTAATGGTTTACTTAAGGTGGCAACTTAAACACACATCTGGGTGGATTGAGGCACCTGGGTATTCCCGGACTTGCCTGTCTAGGCACCTGGGTATTCCAGGACTTGCCTGTTTTTCTTTTGGACCGCCACCCAGACTCAAAGGGAACATGAGATTATTCATACTAGAAACTTTCGTGTGCAGCCACAAGCCATTATGGGCTCTGGCATAGTTGATTAAGTCGTGCGAACTCTTACAGGGTAGACTAGCAGATGTAGGGGAAAGTAGGTGTACCGGTCTATCCAACGTAAGGTGCTAGCGCTTCTGAAAGACTATGTCTCGGTCATCCGTTTCTCAAACACCATGTAGTGCGAGAAATCCAACGAAGGAGATCGAGTCTTGTGGGAAAAAGTGTGCAAACCTCTGCAGAGTGTACAAACTAATCATGATTAGCCGTGTCCCCGATTATGGACATCTTGAGTATCTAGTTCTTGGATTATCCTGTTGATCTCATCATGTTGCTTTAATTAATTTTGTTGGGTTTAATTGATACTTAATTGGGATTGAGAATGCTGTCAACCATTCTCAATGTTTAACAACCACCATGATAGTTAAATAAATTTATTCCTTTGTAGTAGGGAAAAATTGGCTTTTCGCAAAAACATTATAACCATAGAGCTTTTCCACCAGCCATATATGCATGTAGTGATAGCCTTTGTTCATCATTTTCTCTATGGTGTGAATTTGCCAGTACATTCAATGTACTGACCCGTTTCGGGCTGCAACGTCTCATGTTGCAGGTTTCTTACGACGAGTAAGTGATACGTTAGGGTTACGATTTCCTATACTCAACTTTGTCGTTGGTGTTGATGGGAATCCACAACCTTGTTGCTTCCGCTATATTGGATTGAGGTAATAGTATTTACGTTACTTTATACATGTGATTTACCTCTGTTATAAATCCTCGAGTACTGTGTGTGTCAGCATACCGATCCAGGGATGACACGAAAGCACAGAGACTTGACCCATTCGGGTCGGGTCGCTACAAGATGGTACCAGAGCACATGTTGACTGTAGGACGTGACCCTAGAAACTGGCAAGCCCATAGGAAGGATTTTCTCTGAAGCTTTCTTTTTCAAAAAGATCTTTTACCTCTCTTCTCTTCTGAGCTTATTCAAATATTTCCTTTTAGTGAGACCATACCCCTTTCCCCTTTTTAACCACTCGAAGATTCGACGGATGAGACCACTCCAAGAAGTACAAGATATCGGACAACTAAGACCATTCGGAATGAAGAGGATTTTACCATACATTATGATAATGGAAACTACAACGGTTGAAGACTCCGAAGACTAGGATAATTTGAAGGCTTTGTAGAATTCCCAGATTTGTATGACCTAGGAAGGCTACCCTTTTGGAACTTTGCAGACTATGGAAGCTGTCAATACCCGAGATCAAGGTGTATCAGAGAAAGACCGGAGCATGGAACATTAGAACTCAAAGTTTTGTCAAGAAAACCCTAAAGGCAGGAGATATCAACTACGGAGAGATAGCTCATGGAAATGACAAGAGCAGAAACATGGCTAACGATGGTGTTATCGCCCGCTTATGCCATCGTCACCATGCTGAGTTAAAGCATGCATATGCATGGAAGGATTGGATGGTAGAAGGCTGATGGAGCACCTATCAGCAAAATGAAGTTTTAACCTTAGTCGGTGTATCACCAGGATTTGGAGAATTACATCAAGAAGTTTAAGATGGACTGCAGGAAGCCATACTTTGTCAAGGGAGTATTTCGTGAAGAACTCAGGACCTAGAAGCTGAAAGTAGCCAAGCTGGAGGAGCAAAACCTCGAGATACAGGAGATTTCGTCAGGTACTGAAGGACAGAAGGACATGGTTCATACCAAAGATGTTGAAACCCAGAAGTTGGAAGCAAGAACGTCATGAGAGACTTCGCGTCAATAAGGATGATCTAGCAAAATAATTTTAGAAGGACAATCATGATCGAAAGAAGCCATCGGAGACATGAACAAGATTTGAAAAGTTTGGAGAAGATTTATTGACCTTTAGAAGACCAAACCCCTGTTCTATACCTGCGTTAGATGCGACGTTTGTGAGCTGTCATTTGTTTGATGTTTTTCCGACAGCCACAATAAAAATCTGTCTTTTCAAAATCATTGTTTGTATTGTGTGCATCCTTCTCGATCTCTCTTATCCCACCCCAAACCCATGGACCCAATAGAGGATGAATGGAGATGAGCTTGTATTTTCTGGACCGATGAGTCAATTGGAGACAGACTGATGTACTCAGAACATGGAGGATCACATGGAGAATAACCCTATAGCCGGAAAGGATATGACCCGGCATGCTTTTCAGTGCTTTGTAAGAGTTGTTGCTACTTGGTGGAGAATGTACCAAACCATCAATGGATGGCAAAGAATAACCACTTGGAAAGAATTTAAGTTGACTTTGCCAAAGTCTCGGTTTGTGTCCCAGAAGTTGAAGCCTTATGGAAATGATATAGAGAAACCTGGTGCATGCAAGCTTTGTGGAGAAATAGGACACAACCATAAAGAACACCAGGATGAATACCCCATAAGTGGGGGATTACCAAAGGAGTTAACCGAGGATCTCAGGGAACTTCGGTTGGAGATTGTTCCCAAAGGTTTTGTTGCAGCAATGGATGTTCAGTCTACATTGTTGGGAAAGATCCGTGAAGCTCAGAAGGATGACAAAGGGATTGCTGAGGTAAAAGAGAAGATGAGCAAAGGAAAGGCCAAAGGTTTTTGTGAGGATGAGAACGACACCTTATGATTTGAGGACAATGTACTTGTACCCAATAATGCAGAGATCAGGAAGTTAATAGTTAAGGAGACTCATGACTCACCATACTCGAGTCGCCCTGGAAACACCAAGATGTATTTGGATTTGAAGGAGCGTTTCTGGTGGACTGGTATGAAGAAGGATATTGCGGAGTATATAGTCGCAGGTGATGTATGCCAGAGAGTAAAGCCAAGCATCAGGAGCCAACAGGATTACTACAGCCTATACCCGAATGGACGTGGGATAAGCTTGGCACGGATTTCATTACCGGATTTCCCAGAACCCGATTGGGATATGATTCTATCTAGGTAGTAGTTGATTCGCTTGACCAAAGTGGCTCACTTTATCCCAGTGAGAACAACTTATACAAGCGCAAAGTTGGCCAAGATATATATGACCAGGATCATATGTCTGCATGGAGTTCCGAGGACCACCGTATCAGATAGAGGAACACAGTTTACCTCAAAGTTTTGGAATCAGCTGCACCAGACTTTGGGTACTAGGCTAGAATTCAGTACAGCCTTTCATCCGCAGATAAATGGATAGACCGAGAGAGTCAATCAGATTCTGGAGGACATGTTGAGAGCATGTGCGCTAGATTATGGATCTAGTAGGGATGATAATCTACCTTACGCGGAGTTCTCATACAACAACAGTTACCAAGCCAGTTTGAAGATGGCCCCTTTTGAAGTTTTGTATGGGAAAAAGGAGCCAGACACCGTTGATGTGGGATGAAGTTGGAGACTGTCAGTTGTTTGGACCAAATGTGATCAAGGAGTCAGAAGAGAATGGTAAGTTGATTCGAGATAGACTGAAGGTAGCTTAGTCCAGGCAGAGGAGTTATGCAGACTCAAAAACGCAAGGAGATAGTCTATGAGATTGGAGACAGAGCATGTCTTCGCGTGTCCCCTCTGCGAGGAGTTAAATGATTTGGAGTTAGGGAAAGTTAGCCCCGAGATTTGTAGGACCATACGGAGTTTGGAGCGTATGGGAGAAGTGGCCTACAAGCTGGAGTCACCCGAAGGACTGTCAGGAGTTCATGATGTGTTTCATGTTTCCTAGTTAAAGAAGTGCCATGCAGGGATGGCCAATATTCCCATGTAAGGATGCTGGACCCTGGAAAGGACAAAGATGTTCCACGAAATGGAGTATGGAATTCATAAGTATAAGTTTTTATCTGGATATGTGAGGTATCCCAAGAGTATGGATGGATGAAGTATTAAAGGAGGTATGATGTTGGAAATATGGATCAAGGGAAACTCCATGATGAGTGTGAGTAATCATGTGCTAGTTTGGTGCCAAAAGAAGGAAGGAAGACAGTATAATTGGATGGATTTAAGAATACTAGGAAGTTGGAAGTTGGAATAATGAACAGTTGCCCGATGATAAGTTGAAGGACTACAAGTGATGAGATGGGCCATAACCCACAGGCCCCAGGACATGCCAAGAAGCCAGCACATTCTTGCTGAAGGGAAAAACCCTGGTAGAAGTTACGATTTTATCGATAGACGATCTTATAGGAGTAACGCAAAACCGGAGGGTTGGGAAGGAACGATAGATGTTTGTTTGGCTTGCAGAATCAAAGGATTTTTCCGACCCTAGTTCGTTGACAAGAGAAATTCTGCAATGCTTGTGAGGATGACCGAGTGTTAGAATGCGAGATTCGCTAAACCGTATACAAGGTAATGATTTGGGTGCGGGATGGATTGATCACCATACCGACTTACTCTTATTATTCGCCTTGCTATGTGGGATGGTAAATCAGAGTGACTTACCTATAGTAGAGAGACGACGATCAAAACCTTGTTTAAACCTTAGAATGGTATAAGAATTTTTTTCCCTTGTACACGGCCGCTGTTGCCAACCGTAGGTTATACGGTGAGGATCAACCCAGACCTATTTCCTGCAGGATAAACCATAAATTGTTGACCCCATGAGATATCGATAGTTGTTTAGTTTTGGCGCCAGACCCGTCAGCTAAGAAGACCCAATCTCGAAATAATCTTACCAAGAGGAAAGGACAGAAGAATTGAGGAAAAGGTTATGCCACTACCGGAAGAGCCCAAAGAAGGAATTATCCTTATGATATGAGAAGACCGACACTGTCAAGAATAAGGATGGAGTATATGAGTTTTGATGGAACCGTAACCATGTTTCTAAGGGTGGTAGCACCCGAGACCCCGGAGCTGATCGATGGATTTTGAGAAGACCCCCAAACCCTAACCTTTTTCTTTCTAGCCCCTCCGAATCTCGAGGACGAGATTCATTTTAAGGTAGGTAGGTTTGTAACATCCCAAAATTCTAAATTTTGGAATGTTATAATAGATTTGATTGATTGTGTGATTGATTGAGTGAAACTGAGTGAAATTCGAAACTTTTTGAAAGTTAAATGAGAGGGAATAAAAGGACTTTCCAAACTTTCACCTTTTTCTTTTGATCCCCGTGAATTCAAATGTTTTTCATCACAAAACCCTGGAGAGAAGATGCCATGACTTCTTCCATTTATTTAAACGACAAGGGGTGTTGAAAATATTTGAATTTCATTTGAAAATATTTCTGATTCCGAAACTTCATGCAGCTCAATGATTTTCATGAGAGAAGATAAAATGACTTCTTAAAACTATATGAAATATGAGTTGGGAGTTTCAAAGAATTAAATTCAAAGTTCTTTTGAATTTATTTTCAATTTAGAGTTATTTGAGTTTTATTCAAATTATTTTTGTCCAAAAATAAAATATATGCAAATTAGGGTAACATGATTACCTACAATAGAAAATTGGATAGAAATAAATTTGAATTCATTTTGGTATTTTTAAAATGATTTTTATTGGATTTTATTAGACCAGTAGCACTCTTTGAATTATCTGATTTTGTGTGCATTATATTTGGCATCATAAAAATGTTCAGCTTGTAGGAAATCTGTTTCTGAATGTTTTTATATATAATATGCCTATATAAAATTTTACTTTATTTCTTTATTCGGATTTCCTTCTGTTTATATATAAAAAAACTGTACGTGCGGCCCATAATTATTTGTCAACCGCGTGCGCATCATAGTAACAGCGAGCGCCCCATTTTTTTCCTTTTCCTATATGGGCCAGGCCTAGCCAGCCTTTTCATTTTTTTTCTCAGGCCGAATTTTGTTAAATAAAAAAAAAATGCAGCCGCAGCGTACGCGCGCGTAGCCGGCCGAAGGCCTTTAGGCCCATGCGAGGCGTTAGCCTTTTTCTTCTCTGTTTCGTTTAATTACGTCTACGTTTAGTCCCACATTGCCTAGCCTTTGATCCCTAAGCCTTTTTTCCATCAATAAATATAGATCCATAGAGCGGGTTTAAAGAAAAAATATTTTTCTCCTCTCCGGCACGACTTTTGGGAATTGTCTTCTCTCTCCGAAGTCATCTTTTCTCTGCCTTATAAAGGTATCTTTCTTTGTTTTTCTTATACTTCCGTAGTTTATTATTTTCTATACTAGTACGATAAAATACTTAGATTACCAATTAGTCTACGTATTTATACGTTAGACCTTAGCCGTAGCTATTTTTCTTCCGTAAAACAGCTTGGCCCTCATTTTCCAAATAGCCATAACTTTTTACTCATTCATTCAAATTAGATGAAACCAACGCCCACTTCTTCGTTATGAACCCCTCTATCCAGTAATCCAACTCAAACATGTTTTTGAAAGTTTAAAATTTGAATTAGATCAGATTTGAATTCAAACTTCGTTTGATCATAACCTGAGTTTCGTAGCTCCGTTTGAGTTGATTCTTTTTGCAAATTAAAGCTCTTGACCTAAACTTTCTGATGAGGCCAAATTCACATAAATTTGGTACTGTTAGAAATTGTTTTATGTTACAAGAGTTATTTGTTTGGTTTTGATGTTTTCCGAATCGTCTTCTTCGATTTTTCCGATCTCTTGGGTGATTGCTCATGTGTGGTTACTATTGCTTACTTACGATAGATTGACCGGAGTGTGACGAGTAGAACTGTCAAAAGTTTTGAGTGCGAATCATCTTTATCAACATTGCAGGCAAGTTCACACTTTGATCATATCCCTTTTCATACCCAGTTTTATTGCATTAGATCAATCCTCAAACATTGCATGATTAGGATCTAATTAAATTGTGGAATGGGAAGTAGTTGAGGTAGTACCTATTATCTGTTTATTATCAAACCCTTGGGAGTTACTCTTACGCTATGCTTATATTGCCATGCTATGCTCGTAGACGTGGATTGGGTTTTGAGAGTATTTCATGACAGATGTGGGATTGTTAATTAATGGTTTACTTAAGGTGGCAACTTAAACACACATCCGGGTGGATTGAGGCACCTGGGTATTCCCGGACTTGCCTGTCTAGGCACCTGGGTATTCCAGGACTTGCCTATTTTTCTTTTGGACCGCCACCCAGACTCAAAGGGAGCATGAGATTATTCATACTAGAAACTTCCGTGTACAGCCACAAGCCATTATGGGCTCTGGCATAGTTGATTAAGTCGTGCGAACTCTTACAGGGTAGACTAGCAGATGTAGGGGAAAGTAGGTGTACCGGTCTATCCAACGTAAGGTGCTAGCGCTTCTGAAAGACTATGTCTCGGTCATCCGTTTCTCAAACACCATGTAGTGCGAGAAATCCAACAGAGGAGATCGAGTCTTGTGGGGAAAAGTGCGCAAACCTCTGCAGAGTATACAAACTAATCATGATTAGCCGTGTCCCCGGTTATGGACATCTTGAGTATCTAGTTCTTGGATTATCCTGTTGATCTCATCATGTTACTTTAATTAATTTTGTTGGGTTTAATTGATACTTAATTGGGATTGAGAATGCTATCAACCATTCTCAATGTTTAACAACCACCATGATAGTTAAATAAATTTATTCCTTTGTAGTAGGGAAAAATTGGCTTTTCGCAAAAACATTATAACTATAGAGCTTTTCCACCAGCCATATATGCATGTAGTGATAGCCTTTGTTCATCATTTTCTCTATGGTGTGAATTTGCCAGTACATTCAATGTACCGACCCGTTTCGGGCTGCAACGTCTCATGTTGCAGGTTTCTTACGACGAGTAAGTGATACGTTAGGGTTACGATTTCCTATACTCAACTTTGCCGTTGGTGTTGATGGGAATCCACAACCTTGTTGCTTCCGCTATATTGGATTGAGGTAATAGTATTTACGTTACTTTATACATGTGATTTACCTCTGTTATAAATCCTCGAGTACTGTGTGTGTCAGCATACCGATCCAGGGATGACACGAAAGCACAGAGACTTGACCCATTCGGGTCGGGTCGCTACAGCTTCGCAGGCACCGCACAAATGATCCTTCTTGAACTTGACGCCCTCGATGCCTATGACATGCTTCTTCTTGGCGAGAGTGTGTAAGTTCCTCATGCTAGCATGCCCCAGCCTCCGATGCCGAAGCCAGCACTCTGAAGCTTTTGCAAGAAGACATACGGCAAGCTGTGGACCTGCTGAGAAATCTACCATGTATAGATCATCTTTCCGGTACCCTTCAAAGACTAGAGACTTGTTAGATTCCATTAGTACAAGGCAACGATATTTTCTGAATATCACAATCATGTTCAAGTCACAAAGCATTGAGACGGACATTAAGTTGAAACCAAGGGATTCAACAAGCATCACTTTATCCATGTGTTGATCCTTTGAGATTGCAACTCTACCTAGACCCAATACCTTGCTTTTACCAGTGTCAGCAACTGTGATGTGACTCTTGTCAGATGGATGTAAAGTTGAGTCCATGAGAAGGCTTCGATCACCAGTCATATGATTAGTGCATCCACTGTCCATAATCCATTCTGAAGCAGGAGGTGTCATACCCTACAGTATAGTTAGGGGGATAGGCTTCACCAAGAGTATTGTGAAGAATAAACATTTGATAGGAAAGAGGATTATTGAAGCTCAGATCAAGATTGGGACTGATAGGATGTATGGCAAATGATTCAGGAACAAAATACATAGTAAAACCATTTGGGCATTTGATCTTGCGCCCTACAAGATGTTTTAGGTCCCCAGCAATAGCATCAGACGCCTTTGATTTTC
Source organism: Triticum aestivum (assembly GCF_018294505.1). Taxonomy (NCBI): domain Eukaryota; kingdom Viridiplantae; phylum Streptophyta; class Magnoliopsida; order Poales; family Poaceae; genus Triticum; species Triticum aestivum. The sequence continues at coordinate 21,856,687 of NC_057804.1, read as the reverse complement.
GGCTGGAGACCTTTTCTTGCAAAAGAAAGTTAATTCTTCTTAACCACCCACATCTTCAGGGGTGGCTTAGAAGCAATGAGTCTAAGTGCAGCATCTGAGAACTTCGGCTTTGGAGCCCTAGCAAATAGCCTTGCAGGAGATGAATGATACTCATATGAATAAGCAGAAAAGTTCTTAGTTCTATGAACATTGCGGTTTGAAGACACACGCTCATATTCATAAGTCTAAGTATAGTTTCCCTGCAAAACATTGGCGTTAGGGTGACTCAGGTGAGTCCTCTGTCTGTATGAAGCCTTTGGACCATATGAAGCCTTAGGTCTGGGGTTTGTCTTCTTCCCAGGTGGTGTCATGATGACATTCACTAGAAGATTCTCAAGACAACTTTTGGGAACCCAGATCTTCTTCATAGGTGGCCCATTCCTGCAGTTAGTACCAATATACCTGGAAAACACTTCACCATTCTGATTCTTAAATAGTTTATAGTTTGCATCAAAGGATTCATCAATGATAATAGGGTTAGCACAGGTAAAGCCAGATAAGGTGGATGGGTCCACTGAAGGTCCCTTTGCATCAACCCATGTGGTTTTGGGGTACTGCTCAGGCTTCCAGTAGGAACCATCAACATTCATTTTCCTCTCGAACCCAACACCCTCTTTCCTAGGGTTTCGGTTCAGAATATGCTTTTTGAGGACATCGCACAGTGTCTGATGCCCTTTCAGACTTTTGTACATCCCTGTTTCAAGCAATGTCTTCAACCTAGCATTTTCATCAGCAATAGTAGTGGTATCCTCAGCAGAGGGGTTAGTTACCACATCAGAAGTTGAAGACAATGCAACAGTAGCAGTAGTAGAACATTCAGCAATAGAGATAGCGTTGTCATGCTCAAGGCATTTTAGACATGGTGGTTCAAATCCATCCTGAGCGGGACTAATCTGTTGAGCGCGAAGTGACTCATTCTCTTTTTGAAGATCTTCATGAGCCGCTCTCAATTTCTCAAGCTCTTGCTTCCTTTGAAGATAATCATAGGAGAGCTTTTCATGAGTGGTTGAGAGCGTTTCATGACAACTTTCAAGTTCTTGGTACTTAGCATGAAGATTTTTAATGTCTTCCACTAAGGACTATGAACGGGTCATTTCCGCGTCCAACAGGTCATCGCTTGTGTCTAAGAGTTTTTGAGTATGTTCCATAGCTTTTTGTTGTTCAGTTGCAATTTTAGCAAGTGTTTTGTAGCTGGGTTTGGATTCACAATCAGAGTCATCTTCACTTGATGTTTGAAAGTAAGCATCGCGTGATTTTACCTTGGCACCACGTGCCATGAAGCAGTATGTGGGAGCAGAGTCGTCCTTATCATTAGCTTCAGCGTTGGTGTGGAAGTCATTGTCTTCAGTGTTGAAGATGGACTTGGCAACGTAGGCTATGGCTAGAGCCAGACTTGCAACGCCAGGGTCGGACACCTCCTCAGACTCCACCTCCGCCTCCTCAGAAGCAGACTCCTCCTCTGAATCCATCTCCTTGCCAACAAAAGCACGAGCCTTGCCAGATGAGCTCTTCTTATGAGATGAAGACTTGGATGAGGACTTGGAAGAAGACTTTGAAGATTTCTTCTTCTTCTTGTCATCAAAATCATATTCCTTGCTCTTCTTCTTCTTCTTCTTCTTCTTCTTCTTCTCATTGTCCCACTGTGGACACTCAGAGATATAGTGTCCAGGTTTCTTGCACTTGTGACATGTTCTCTCCTTGTAGTCATGAGTGGAAGCTTCATCATTTCTTGAGCTAGATCATGAAGACTTTCTGAAGTCCTTCTTCTTAGTGAATTTCTGGAACTTCTTCACAAGCATAGCAAGTTCCTTTCCAATGTCTTCAGGATCATCAGAACTGCAGTCAGATTCTTCTTCAGATGAGGAAACAGCTTTTGCCTTCAAAGCGCGAGTTCGGCCATAGTTGGGACCATAGATATCTCTTTTCTCAGATAGCTGGAACTCATGTGTGTTGAGCCTCTCAAGTATATCAGACGGATCGAGTGTCTTGAAGTCAGGGCGTTCTTGTATCATGAGGGCAAGGGTGTCAAAGGAGCTGTCAAGTGATCTCAGTAGTGTCTTGACGATTTCATGCTTGGTAATCTCAGTGGCGCCGAGAGCACGAAGCTCATTTGTGATGTCGGTGAGGCGATCAAACGTGAGCTGGACATTTTCATTGTCGTTTCTCTTGAAGCGGTTGAAGAGGTTGCGAAGAACACTAATCCTTTGATCTCTCTAGGATGAGACGCCTTCGTTGACCTTGGACAGCCAGTCCCAGACTAGATTCGACGTTTCCAGAGCACCCACACGGCCATATTGTCCTTTGGTCAGATGACCACAGATGATGTTCTTGGCAGTAGAATCCAGTTGAACGAACTTCTTGACATCAGCAGGAGTGACACCTTCACTAGTCTTGGGAACGCCATTCTTGACGACATACCAGAGGTTGACATCAATGGCTTCAAGATGCATGCGCATCTTATTCTTCCAGTAGGGATATTCAGTTCCATCGGAGACGGGGCAAGCAGCGGAGACTTTGATTATCCCTGCAGTCGACATAGCTAAAACTCCAGGTGGTTAAACCGAATCACACAGAACAAGGGAGTACCTTGCTCTGATACCAATTGAAAGTGCTAGTTATCGACTAGAGGGGGGGGGTGAATAGGTGATTTTTATGGAAGTCTTCAAAACATGGAAGTTTCGAAGACAAACAATAGAAATGAACCTATTGAAATGCAGCGGAAGGTAGACTACACTAAGCAAGCCATAGTCAAGTATGTAATGAAGTGAAATCACGAAGACTAATAGCAGCTAGGTAGTAAAGATCAGGATGGAAGATAGTATGAAGCCAAACAACAATAGTAGTCAAGCAATGAAGTCAAACAGGTACGGCAATCAGGCAATGACTTCACAAAGACAAACTGTAAGTAATGAGAGGGAGAGGATAGAACCAGTCACTTGATGAGGACACATGATTTGTTGGACCAGTTCCAGTTGCTGTGACAACTGTACGTCTAGTTAGGGAGGCTGAGATTCAACTCAGAAGACCATGTCTTCACCTTATTCCCCTTGAGATAAGGACACCCAGTCCTCGCCCAATTACTCTGGTAAGTCTTCAAGGTAGACTTCCAAACCTTCACAGACTTCATTCACCGGCGATCCACAATGACTCTTCGATGCTCAAAACGCGACGCATAACCGGCTGGAGGATTCACAGTCCTCAAGTGTAATAAGTCTTCAGGTCACGCAGACAGAAAGACTTCAGTGATGCCTAACACTCTTTAGCTCTGGGTGTTTGGGCTTTGTCCTCGCAAGGATTTCTCTCTCTCAAAAGCTTCGGAGGTGGGTTGCTCTCAAACGACAAAAGCCGTGTACTAACTCTGAGCAGCCACCAATTTATGGTGTAGGGGGTGGGCTATTTATAGCCACTAGGCAACCCGACCTGATTTGTCCGAAATGACCGTGTGTCACTAAGGAACTGACACGTGTTCCAATGGTCAGATTTCAAACACACACGACAACTTTACTTGGGCTACAAGCAAAGCTGACTCATCCAGCTCTGGATAAGATTTGCTCTCATTATCTTCGCCTGAAGACATAGGATTTTGGTTGAGCATCACTTCAGTCACTCTGACTTTGTTCACTTAGACCCCACTTAACAGTACGGTGGTTCCTATGACTCAACAAAGAAGAAAAGGAAACAGCGAAACGACCAAGTCTTCGCGCTCCATAGTCTTCACTCAATGTTTTCTCATGTCATAGTCTTCAATCTGAATATCTTCATATACCACCACTATCGTCAATGTCTTCATACATTTTTAGGGGTCATCTCCGGTAGGTAAACCGAATCAATGAGGGACTACTACCTGTGTTATCCTGCAATTCTCACAAACACATTAGTCCCTTAACCAGGTTTGTCGTCAATACTCCAAAACCAGCTAGGGGTGGCACTAGATGCACTTACAAGAAGCTTTCGCTAGCCTAGCAAGTTCATGAGCAACCTTATTAGCTACCCTATTACAATGTTCAAATCTAGTCAAGGAAAATCGCATGCCATGAAGTAGCAATCCTAGAATACCGTCGCTGCAACCCCCACCAATTGTCCTCCATTCTTCATTGTGTCAATGACTTCCATATTTTCAGAGTTAATAATAAGACGATTGCATCCCACCTTTTGTGCAAGAATTAAACCAAACCTAAGAGCCATCGCTTCTGCTGTTAGTACATCAGCACACCAATCGATCTTCCAATTTCCGCCAGCAATGAAGTTTCCTTTGTCATCTCTGAGCATCGCACCTGCCGTGCCCCTGAGTAGATCGTGGTCAAAAGAAGCATCACCATTTAGTTTAACAAAACCCATAGGAGGTCGGCTCCATCCTTCTTTTCTACTAGTCACACTAGGGGAGTGGGCATTCACATAGTTTGCAGTTATAACACGAATCCCCATCAAAATCTGATTCACATCTTGAGATTTCCCTTCATGAACCAACATGTGTCTCTCCCACCATAATACCAGGCGGTTATCGCGATTAATTCACTTGTATTTTAGCAACCTAATATAGATAGTTCTTGGTGCGGCATAAGAAGTAAAAATTCAAGAACCGCCTCACCCGCATGATCAATAACACAAGCTTTCTTAATTACCTCGTACATCCCCAGCTTTCCCCAAACCTCTTTTTCCTTCTGACATAGAAACAAGACGTGCTTTGTATCTTCTTGCCCATTCGAGCAAGATGGACAAAGGGACGAAACTTTCATATGTCTATTGGAAGTGTTGTTTGTTGAGAGATATATAGCAAGCCTTCGTCCTGAAATTCGTACTGCTGCTATATTGCATCAACTAGAGGATGTCGATACTGCTAGTTGTTTGGCCTTGTTGCAGGAAGTGGAGCTCAACAATGACAAGGCATGCAACAGCTCTAAGTTTAGCCAGCGATCGTTTGTCAAGCAATCAAATAATGGGGACAGAAACAAGCGCCAATCGGCACCAGAGGAACCGCGGAAGGTGGCCGAAAAGTTGGAGGCACTACGGGCTTACAGCAAGGCCAAGAACTTGTGTTTCAAGTGTGGTGAACCATGGGCAAGAGGTCATAAATGCCCCGACAAGGTGCCTCTTCACATTGGGGAGGAATAACTGGAAATCTTGCAGCTGGATAATCCTCCTAATCCGCAACACATGTCGGATTCTAGTTCAGAGGAAGATGTGATGTTGCTTACCAATTCAAGATCCACTACATCACCAGTCAAAACAAGAACCATGCACCTGCATGGCATGATTAGCAAGCGCAACGTCCTGATTCTGATTGATTCTGGAGCCAACTATTCTTTTATGGATGCTAAACTGACAAAGGAGCTTCAGCTTCCCACTTAGCCCATGCCAACGGCCTCCTACGTTGTCGCGGGTGGGGAAACCTTGGCGAGCTCCACTATTGTGCCCCAGTTGCCTTGGTGGACTCAAGGGCACACCTTCTGCCAGGATATAAAGTTCTTTCTCTCGGCTAGTATGATCTCCTTGTGGGCGTTGATTGGCTCAAGAATCACAGTCCTATGTGGGTACAATGGCACAAGAAGTGGATGAGGTTCACACATGAAGGCCGACGAATTACGCTAAAAGGGATTCGGTCAACACCAACCAAGTGCAAGCCAGTCTCCGTGGTAAAATTGAAAGGGTTGTTACGTCGTGGGGCAGTCCAGCAGCAGTGCAGGTCAAGCAAGTTCACCAGGAACAAGAGTTGTTAGCTGTGCACATACATGAGAAGGAGGAAAACATCCCCGCGGAGGTGCAGTCCCTGTTGCAGGAGTTCGATGATCGTTTCAGCGTACCTTCCAAGCTACCCCCTTATCGTATGGATGACCATACCATACCTCTTATTCCAGGAGCACAACCAGTCATTGCTAGACTGTATCAGTACACACCCTAGCAGAAAGATGAGATTGAGCGAGAAATTAAAGAGATGCTCCGCGCGGGTATAATTCGCCCGAGTTCTAGCCCATTTGCTGCTCCAGTTTTACTTGTTCGCAAGAAAGATGAAACATGGCATTTCTGTGTTGACTATCGACAGCTAAATGCTATCACGATCAAGAATAAGCAACCCATGCCAGTGGTAGAGGAGCTGCTCGACGAGATTGCAGGAGCGAAGTGGTTCACCAAGTTGGATCTGCTCTTCGGGTACCACAAGATCAGAGTTACGGATGAAGATGTGTTTAAAACAGCCTTTCGCACGCATCAAGGCCTATACGAGTTCCTAGTTATGCCCTTCGGCCTGTCTCACGCACCAGGCACCTTCCAAGGAGTGATACACAAGGTTCTGGGCCCTCCGCTCCGACATGGGGTGTTGGCGTTCATGGATGACATCTTGGTGCATACTGCCACCTTGGACGAACACATTCGTCGGCTACGTGAAGTGTTGCGGCTCCTCCGTGACAACGAACTGGTCATCAAACGATCCAAATGTGCATTTTCTCAACCCAAAATAGAGTACCTCGGACACGTCATCAGCGTTGATGGAGTGGCCACCGATCCAGCAAAGATTGAAGCGGTGCAAACCTGGCCTACACCCACATCGGTCCATGTTGTTCGTGGATTTTTAGGGCTTACAGGGTACTACCGGAAGTTCATTCAGCACTACGGGGTGATTAGCCGACCCCTGACAGACTTGTTGAAGAAAGGCACGGTTTTCCAATGGACACCTCATGGAGAAACAACCTTCCAACTGCTCAAGAAGGCGATGATGGCAGCACCAGTGTTGGTTGTGCCCGATTTCCAATAGCCCTTTGTCTTGGAGACAGATGCGTGCAAGGACGGCATCGGCGCAGTACTTATGCAACATGGACGAATGGCATGCCACAATCCAGAGTCTACTTGGTTTTGCTGAAGCTGGGGCTCGCGGCGAGCTGATACGTCCAAAACGTATCTATAATTTCTGCTTGCTCCATGCCTCTTTTGGGTGATATTGCTATGATATTTATACACTTCCATACACTTTTGATCATATTTGGACTAACCTATTAACTCAGTGCACCCCAGTGCCAGTTTCTGTTTTCTGCTGTTTTTGTATTTCAGTTTTTCCCGTCACGTAAACTGCCAGAAAAATTCCGGAAAAATTATATAAAAAATCAGCGTTCCGGAAGCTTCCACCCTGCCGAAGAAGAGCCGGAAGGGGGCCACCAGGGCCCCAGGCGCCCTGGCGGCGCGGCCCCCCCTGGCCGCGCCAGGTGGCCGCCTGGGCCCCCTGGGCCTCGGCTGGCGCCCCCCTTTGGCATATATTTACCTCTCGTCCCGAAACCCTGGAGGACGGAACCCTTTTTCGCAATCTCGACTCTGTTCCGCCGCCGCCGCGCTTCCAAGATTGGGAGCACCAGGAGAACTCTTCCCGGCACCCTGCCGGAGGGGAGGATCACCACCGGGAGCTTCTCCACTGCCATGGACGCCTCCCGGCTGAGTTGTGAGTAGTCTCCCTTGGACCATGGGTCCATGACCAGTAGCTATGTGATGTTCTCCTCCCCTTCTTGTGCTTCACTAATTAGACCTCGTGAGCTGCCCTACATGATCGAGGCACATATGTAATCCTTATGCTGTTGCTATGTTGAGTTTGCTGGGATCCGATGGATTGTGAGATTATGTTCATATTGTGTATGCGTAATATATTTGATTTACCTCTTTTATATTTATGTTCGTAAGTAATTCTTGCATGTTCTCCGTTGCTATTTATTGCTTTGGCCAAGTAGTAGGTAGTGACTCCAAGAGGGAACGTTATGCTTGATTGTGGGTTCATGCCCCTCGATGACTAGCTTGAGTGACAAAAACATGAGTCTAGGGGATGTGCTGTTGCCACAAGGGGGAAAACAACGGTGCTTGTGCCCACGGGTGCAAGGATTGTTTACTTTACGCAAAGTTCTTTTAATGCAGTTGTCTGTTGCATTGAGTTTACACTATGGGTGGGACTCGCAACTTAATACCAGCGAGATGTTCTGGATAGATATCTCAAGGTGGATGATTAGTAGTAGATGCAGATGGATTTCGGTCTACTTGCCTTGGCGTACCGCCCATGCTTTGAACCTCAATCTCTCTTGCATCATAGTTAGCATTGGTTTGCGCACACAATTCTGTCAATTGCCCAGCTGTAATTTGTTTACCTCGCATATCTGTTTTATCGTCTTTTGGGAGAGAGACATCACTAGTGAACATCATGGGACCCCGGTCCATATTACCATCATTGATCACATCCGCTATTTACTTTACGCTTTTATTTACTATTTGCAGCAATACCTATCACCATTATCACTTGCGTTTGATCCTTTGTAAACGACAAGGCGGGAGGATTGACAACCTCTCTGTACTCGTTGGGGGCAAAGTTATTTGTATCTGTGTGCAGGTCCACGTTGATTGCTAATATCGGCGCCGTTAGCAGTTGACACCTTCTTGTTGAAACTGGGAGTCTCAGGGAAATCGATCCTTGGTATCTTTGCCAAGGGAAAACTGCCGCTACACTGCATCTCAAACCTTCCACTTGGGGTAACCAACGAGGGGCGGGAAGCCGTCAGCAAGGCTATTTTCTGGCGCCGTTGCCGGGGACTCCACTCTTCAGGATAGGGGAGTTGCATGCTATCTTTTACCTTTGTCTTTTTAGTCTTGTTAGTTTACCTTTCATTTTTGCTTTAGTATCTTTTATCAAAAATCACAAAAATAGTTATCTTACTTGCTTGCTGCTATGAGTACCACCGAGAATACCAAGTTGTGTGACTTCACTAGTCATAACAACGATGACTTTATTTGCACACCTATTGCTACACCTGCCACTTCAGCACCTTCTTATGAAATTAAACCTGCTTTACTGAACTTAGTTATGAAAGAACAATTCTCCGGTGCTGGAGATGATGCTGCTTTACACTTAAACAATTTTGTTGAACTCTGTGATATGCAAAAGTACAAAGAAATAGAAGGTGATATTGTTAATCTTAAGCTTTTTCCTTTCTCCTTGAGAGGAGAAGCTAAAATTTGGTTTCAATCCTTGCCTAGAAACAACATAGATTCATGGGACAAATGCAAAGATGCTTTTATTGGAAGATACTATCCACCTGCTAAAATTATCCAACTAAGAAGTAACATAATGAATTTTAAACAATTGGATAATGAACACGTTGCGCAAGCTTGGGGACGTATGAAATCTCTTGTCAAGAATTGCCCTACTCATGGTTTGACTACTTGGATGGTTATCCAAACTTTTTATGCAGGCTTGAACTTTACCTCGCGGAACTTGTTAGATTCAGCCGCGGGAGGAACCTTTATGTCAACTACACTTGGTGCTGCCACAAAGCTTCTCGATGAGATGATGACCAACTATTCCCAATGGCACACCGAACGCGCTCCAACAGGTACGAAGGTAAACTCTGTCGAGGAGATTTCCTCCCTAAATGAAAAAGTTGACTTGATCATGTCTCTACTTTCAAAGCAATCTTCTGTTGATCCTCATGATGTTCCTTTAAATTCCTTGATTGCTCAAGAACAAGTAGATGTGAACTTTATCTCTAGAAACAATTTTAATAACAATGCTTATAGGAGTAATTTTGGTAGCAATCCTAGACCGTTCCCCTCTAATTCTTATGGGAACAACAATGCTTATCCTAGCACCAAGAACTCCACTACTGAACTAGAGATTATGCTTAAAGATTTCATTACTACTCAAAAGGCCTTTAATAAGAGTGTAGAAGAAAAACTAAACAAACTAGATGATCTCTCTTCGAAGGTAGACAATTTAGCCCATGAGGTAGAATTGCTTAAAATTAGAACTTCTCCTCTTGAGGAGAGGAAGGTCACTCCTATGAGTGCTATTCAAGTGCAAATTAATGAAAACATTAGGATGTTGGCTAAACTTAAAGCGAGATGGGCTAGAGAAAAGGAGGAAGAAGATAGAATTAAGAACCCTCCTACCCACCACACTGTTGCTACTATACAAGTTGTTGAGGATATCCAAACTCTTAGCACCCAATGCACTCCTAGTCCCAATGGACCTATTAATGGTGATGCTATGATTGTAGAAACTACCAAACAAGTGAACCTAAAGGACACCACTACCACTTTACTTGATAGTAGTGACCTTGACTTTGATAATTGCACTCTTACCGAAGTTATTGATTTCCTTCACAAGATGTCTAGAGATCCCCGTACTAGCACGCTTAATCTTGCCTTCACAGAGCATATCACTAATGCTCTAATCAAAGCTAGGGAGGAGAAACTTAGAATAGAAACCTCCATTCCTAGAAAGCTAGAAGATGGTTGGGATCTTGTGATTAAAATTAAGTTGAATAATTTTTCTTGCTATGCTTTATGTGATGTTGGAGCTAGTACCTCCGTTATGCCCAAAAGAATATATGATATGCTTAACTTGAAACCTTTTGATCCTTGTTCATTTGGTGTTCGTTTCGTTGATTCTTCCATAAAGAAACCTTTGGGGAGGATCGACGATATTCTTATCATTGCCAATGACAATTACGTTCCCGTTGATTTTACTATTATGGATATTGAATGTGATCCTTCTTGTCCAATTATTTTGGGACGTCCCTTTTTACGTACCGTTGGTGCCGTCATTGACATGAAAGAGGGGAATATAAAATTCCAATTTCCTCTCAAGAAAGGGATGGAACACTTCCCTCGAAAGAAGATTAAGTTACCTTTTGAGTCCGTTACGCGGGCTAGCTATGCTTTTACTCTTGATAAAACTTGATCTCTTTGCATCATGCCTAGCTTAAAGGCATTAAAGAAAGCGCTTTTGGGAGGCAACCCACATGAATAAATTTATTCTGCTTTTGTTGTGTCTTGATGTTGTTACTACAGTAGCATCATCATTGTATCTTTGCTTTTCAATTTTGTGCCAAGTATAGCCTCTGATTGCAAGAAAGTTCAAAAGTTGTGACGCGCTGTGCAGGAAACAGATTCTGTCCTTGGATAGAAAAATTCGTATAAAATCACCAGATCATCTTTTTGGTCTGAATTTTTTCGACAGCGTGCTCTATACAATTGTCTTTCAGGCGTCTGTTCTGAGTTTTTTGATTGGAGTTGCAGAAGTACCCCGAAAAAGTCATTTACTACCTGCTGTTCTGTTTTTCACAGATTCTGTCCTGTTTTGCTTTTTCCTCATTTTGCGAGCCTTGAGCTTGCTCTTTCTTTGCAAAAACCTTTTGGCAATATTGAGAAACAGTAGACCTTCAAAAATATTCTTATTTCCAGCAAGGAACAATTATTTTATTAAGGGTACTAACCTCGCTAATCAGATTATGATGAGTTGTGTATGAAGGGAGTTTTCAAGTGTGCGAGGGAAGATGATAAAAAGATTCAGGAGTGTCAAACGCTCAAGCTTGGGGATGCCCCCGTGCACCCCCAAGAAATATTCAAGAAGACTCAAGCGTCTAAGCTTGGGGATGCCCCCCGTGCATCCCCTTCTCCATCAACATTATCAGTTCGTCTTTCGTTCCACTATATTTTTATCACTTCATGTGTTATGTGCTATGCTTGGAGCGTCTTGCTTTTAGTTTCCTTTTTAGTTTTCTTTAGCTTTCAATAACGAGTCGGAACTCAGCTTTCTTTGTTTGGGAGAGAAACACGCTCCACTTCAACCTAGAACATAACGTAGAATTTTCATGTCTACCTTTGCTATGTGTGTTCTTTATTTTTCAATAGCTACTATCATGCTTAGCTCTTAGTTTTCATGCTTATCTTTTTAAAGAGCTTTTGTTTAGTTGGTTGCTTGAACTCTCTTTAGTTATCATGCTTATCTTATTAAGAGAGTTTTGCTTTTGTTGGATTGATTGATATGTCTATGATAAAAATGCTACGTGCATAATGGTGCTTAGTAGTTTATGTTTTCTTATGGTTGATCTCAAATAGCTGGGAGGTTTCCAATATGTTATCGGAGTACCAACATGATTTGTTTGCCTATGATGTGGTATGGTTTAATAATATCTTCCTTCGAGAATTTATTTTGATTGACTTGGCGTATGCTCACGCATATTCAAGACTGTAAAGAAAGTCTGTCAAGCCTTGATGATCTTTTGTTTCTGAGTAGCGATATAACTACCATGCCTGATTCAATGTTGCTTTGTCGCTCTGCATGATTATGACCGTCATTGCTCTCTTAGTTGGTCGCTCCCAGTCTTTTGCTAACCTCCACCTGTACTAAGCGGACTGACTGCTTGTGCATCCAAAACCTTTTAAACCAGTTATGCCATATGAGTCCACCATACCTTCCTATACATGGTATTTACCTGCCATTCCTAACGAAGACTTTCATGTACCATCTCGAAATTATTCAAAAGTCATTTCTCTTTTTGTGCCTCTGTTTTAGCTCATGAGGAAGTAGTAGTTAATTCATGATCTTTTTAAGTTGGATAAGTTTTACCCCTGGATTGCATGTATAATGTGCAAGCCCTTAATATGAGAAGGAACTGGCATTGAGTGCGCCCGGCTCATAAAAGATAATACAACACACGAATCTTCCTTCACGCTTTGTCTATGAGAAATCAGAAAACTTTGGCAGTGATAAACAAAGGAGATTAAGAGGATGTTATGATCCTCATTCGGGAGCCGTTCCTCGAAACTTGTCCGACTTAAAAAGCGATTGAGTTATCTGCTAGCATTCGTTGACGAAACATGCATATTCTAAAAAATATTATTACTCTGTTTTTAAAACCAAGAGCTCTGGTACATGCTTTGTTTTTGTTTCCGACTACGGGTTTTCAACCTTGCCAACAAAAGCCACGGTTCGAGAGTCACCACCTTCTTTTAAAAAGCACCAACTATTGAGAGCATGATTGCCATTCTTAGTGTAATGTGCATAGTCCCAAAGTAGCATTGTCTTTTGCATGATTGTGATATCGTTATTCTGAAATTATTGTATCTAGTCATCACTTAAACCTCGAAGGTGCCCCTGCATTTATGTTTTGCTTCACTAAAGGGGGCAAGCGAGATATCACTCTATCATATTGCACACTATGCTCGTTACAAATCTTTTTGATGTTTCAATATCATGTTGTAGAACTTCTAGTTCTTTGTGATTTTCTCGTGAGGTAGCAAAATTACTACAGACTCATTGTTTCAGTAAGCTTTTGTCATGTGACTATGAAAAGTCCTTATATGGTTAATAGCATGTCACCACAGAAATTATTCTTTTTATCATTTACCTACTCGAGGATGAGCAGGCATTAAGCTTGGGGATGTTGATACGTCCAAAACGTATCTATAATTTCTGCTTGCTCCATGCCTCTTTTGGGTGATATTGCTATGATATTTATACACTTCCATACACTTTTGATCATATTTGGACTAACCTATTAACTCAGTGCACCCCCAGTGTCAGTTTCTGTTTTCTGCTGTTTTTGTATTTCAGTTTTTCCCGTCACGTAAACTGCCAGAAAAATTCCGGAAAAATTATATAAAAAATCAGCGTTCCGGAAGCTTCCACCCTGCCGAAGAAGAGCCGGAGGGGGGCCACCAGGGCCCCAGGCGCCCTGGCGGCGCGCCCCCCTGGCCGCGCCAGGTGGCCGCCTGGGCCCCCTGGGCCTCGGCTGGCGCCCCCCTTTGGCATATATTTACCTCTCGTCCCGAAACCCTGGAGGACGGAACCCTTTTTCGCGATCTCGTCTGTGTTCCGCCACCGCCGCGCTTCCAAGATCGGGAGCACCAGGAGAACTCTTCCCGGCACCCTGCCAGAGGGGAGGATCACCACCGGGAGCCTCTCCACCGCCATGGACGCCTCCCGGATGAGTTGTGAGTAGTCTCCCTTGGACCATGGGTCCATGACCAGTAGCTATGTGATGTTCTCCTCCCCTTCTTGTGCTTCACTAATTAGACCTCGTGAGCTGCCCTACATGATCAAGGCACATATGTAATCCTTATGCTGTTGCTATGTTGAGTTTGCTGGGATCCGATGGATTGTGAGATTATGTTCAGATTGTGTATGAGTAATATATTTGATTTACCTCTTTTATATTTATGTTCGTAAGTAATTCTTGCATGTTCTCCGTTGCTATTTATTGCTTTGGCCAAGTAGTAGGTAGTGACTCCAAGAGGGAACGTTATGCTTGATTGTGGGTTCATGCCCCTCGATGACTAGCTTGAGTGACAGAAACATGAGTCTAGGGGATGTGCTGTTGCCACAAGGGGGAAAACAACGGTGCTTGTGCCCGCGGGTGCAAGGACTGTTTACTTTACGCAAAGTTCTTTTAATGCAGTTGTCTGTTGCATTGAGTTTACACTATGGGTGGGACTCGCAACTTAATACCAGCGAGATGTTCTGGATAGATATCTCAAGGTGGATGATTAGTAGTAGATGCAGATGGATTTCGGTCTACTTGCCTTGGCGTACCGCCCATGCTTTGAACCTCAACCTCTCTTGCAGCATAGTTAGCATTGGTTTGCGCACACAATTCTGTCAATTGCCCAGCTGTAATTTGTTTACCTCGCATAGCTGTTTTATCGTCTTTTGGGAGAGAGACATCACTAGTGAACATCATGGGACCCCGATCCATATTACCATCATTGATCACATCCGCTATTTACTTTACGCTTTTATTTACTATTTGCAGCAATACCTATCACTATTATCACTTGCGTTTGATCCTTTGTAAACGACAAGGCCGGAGGGATTGACAACCTCTCTGTACTCGTTGGGAGCAAAGTTATTTGTATCTGTGTGCAGGTCCACGTTGATTGCTAATATCGGCGCCGTTAGCAGTTGACACCTTCTTGTTGAAACTGGGAGTCTCGGGGAAATCGATCCTTGGTATCTTTGCCAAGGGAAAACTGCCGCTACACTGCATCTCAAACCTTCCACTTGGGGTAACCAACGAGGGGCGGGAAGCCGTCAGCACGAGCTAGCCCGCCGCAGCCTCCCCAAGCGACAGCAATAGCTCATGTTGCCGACCGTACGAAAGGGGCCATCCCCACAGTGCAGTCCCCGCCACGACAGCCAGAGCGAGCACCACCGAATCAAGACCCTGACAACGTCTCAATGGCTTCTTCTGACCCTCGAGCACGTCCAGGCCAACGTCGAGCCCCGGAGGATAGGCGGAGAGGAGACGCGCGCGTCGTCGAGCAACGCTGCGACGACCTTCGCCAGACCGACGGGTACGACGGCCTCAACGTCGACGAGCTTGTGCTCGGTGTTGGCGGGTGCCTACCTTTCGAGGCTGGCTGCCCTGCCTTTACACGAGAGATGCGGCAAGTCCATTGGCCATCCGTTCGCACGTTCAAGCCAGAGATACCTGAGAAGTACGACAGGAGGCTGAACCTAGCAGAGTTCCCGAGTATCTACACCATCATTGTTCAGGCTGCCGGGGGAAGAGATGAGAAGGTGTTTGCCAACTACTTCCCTTTGGCTGTCAAGTCCAATGTGAGGTCTTGGCTGATGCACCTACTGGAGAACTCCATCTCGTCGTGGGCCGACCTCTGCCATGAGTTCATTCGCGCCTTCACTGGCGGCCATCAGGAACCCGGCAGGCCCAATGATTTGCAGCTTCTCCAGCAGAAGGAAGGAGAAACTCTCCGTAAGTATTTACAGAGATTCAGCAGAGCTCATAGAAATATCCCAAATATCCATCCGGCAGCCGTAATAGCTGCCTTCTAGTGCAATGTGCGCAACCGCTGCATCCGTTCCAAGATGAACGTGCGGTTGCCGAAGACTGTGAATGAGCTTTACACATTAGTGGATAAGTGTGGTTGGATGGAGGAGGGAAGGAGATTGCCCGGAGAGGAAGATTGCATCAATGTTGATTTAGAGGATGAGGATGAATCAACTAGTCAGAAGAAGAGAAAGAAGCGGAGAGATAAGGCAGTGATGACTGTTGAAGGATCTGGTACGCCTAGTATCGGCAAGAAGGCCAAAGCAGATGTCCCCGGCAAGGAAGTTGCCGTGTGCACTGACTGCAGGGAAGCCGCTGTTGCCGAGAAAGCCGGGAAAGGTGATGGGCCGTATTGCAAGATTCATCGGACCAAGGGCCACGACCTTCAAGAGTGTTATCAGGTTGAGCAGCTTGTCAAGTAGCAGAAAGCAGAGTATGAGAAGCATGACAAGGAAAAATGTCAGAATGTTGCTGGCGGTAAGGGCCAAGGTGGTGAAGCAAACCGCCCCGACAAGCCCTTTCGGAAACATGGAAAGCCCGCCAGAGGTCGACAGAAGGAAGCCTGTAATGATGAGAGTGATGGAGGGGATGAAGAGGAAACCAGTGAGCAAGAGTTTCAGAAGGCCACAGACGCCCCTGTGCATTGACGAGGTGCATCTTTGCACGCTTCTCACCGCCGGCTCAAGTGGTGGGTGCGAGAAGTCAATGTCATGGAACCACCGCCAGAGGCCCGGAAGCCGCTCAAGTGGTCCCGTACGCCCATCATCTTCGACGAGGAGAACCAACCTAGCCACACCACTATGGTAGGATGCTTCCGTTGTTGGTCTCTCCAACAATCCGCAACCTCAAGGTCACAAAGATGCTGGTGTACGGCGGGGCCGGGTTGACTCTGATTTCCCCGGCAGTCATCGGCAAGCTTCAAATAGGAGAAGAGTTAGAGGTTACCGACACGTTTCAAGGAGTTAATCCCGGCAGGAGCCGTCCTAAGGGAAAGATCACGCTGCCGGTAACATTTGGGGGAGAACTGAACTACCGGACTGAGAGGATTGTGTTTGATGTGGTTGATCTCCCCCTGCCATACAATGGGATTCTGGGACGCCCGACCCTGGCTAAGTTCATGGCAGCATCTCACTATGCCTACAACACCTTGAAGATGCCTGGGCCATTGTGAGTCATCACCATCCCATCAGATGAGAAGTATGCCATTATTTGTGTGGACAAGATGTATCAGGATGCGGTCGCGGCAGAGGCCGCGACAGCGGCATCTCCCGCCAAGGAAAGCAAAGAAAAGAAGAGAGGCTGTAAGACCTCCGGCAAGGAGTCCGGGAAGCGTGCCCCCACCGAGTGCATGACACCCGTTGACGACATGCCGGAGTGCTCCAACAGCAAAAGATCCAAGGTTGTTGTACCTCAAGTGAAGAAGGTCCCGGCATGGCTGGCTGGCGTTGATGATACCTTTACTATCAGCGCCACCCTTGATGACAAATAGGAAAGCACGCTCATTGTCTCCCTGCGGGCGAATATCGATGTGTTTACCTGGCAGCCATCTGATATCCACAGTGTTCCCAGGGAGGTAATTGAGCACCACCTTGTTGTCTGCCCACATGCCCGACCTGTCAAGCAGAAAGTATGGAAGCAGGCCTTGGAGAGGCATCAGTTCATTGCGGAAGAGATCAAGAAACTTGAGGCAACTGGTTTGGTCAGAGGAGTATTGCACCCCACGTGGTTGGCAAATCCACTGGTAGTCCGGAAGGCTAACGAGAAATGGAGACTTTGCATAGATTTCACAGATCTCAACAAGGCTTGCCCGAAAGACCCATTTCCTTTGCCGCGCATTGATCAGATTGTGAATTCCACTCCAGGTTGTGATTTGCTCTCATTTTTGGACGCATACTCTGGGTATCAACAAATCTTAATGTCCAAGGAATATGAAGAGAAGACATCGTTCATCACCCCACGTGGTACGTACTGCTTTGTCCGCATGCCTTTGGATTAAAGAGTGCCGGGTCCACTTTTGCAAGGGCAATCCAGATTGGTTTTGAGCCACAGTTGCACAGAAACATAGAAGCCTATATGGATGATATTGTGGTAAAAACCAAGGATAAGGCCACCCTTATTCAGGATTTGGAAGAGACATTTGATAATCTGCGCAAGATCAATCTAAAGCTCAACCTGGAGAAGTGTGTATTTGGTGTTCCCTCCGGCAAGCTGCTTGGGTTCTTTGTGTCCCATCGTGGGATCGAAGCCAACCCCGACAAGATCAAAGCCGAGTAGATCCGAGCGCCAAGGACATTTAAGGATGTGAGGCGCCTGACAGGATGTGTAGGGAAGGGCGGCGGCGGCGTGGGGTGAGACGACGAGGCTGGGGCAGAGCGCGGGTGGGCGGCGGCGGGGAGGGGCGAGGGAAGGGCGGCTGCAGGCCAGAGCGCAGGTGGGGCGGCGGCGACAGCCGGAGCAAGGGAAGGGAAAGGCGGCGGCGGGCGGAGCACTGGATCGGGCGGCGGCACGGGTCGAGGGTGAGGTGGAGGGGTGGCCGGGGAGATGGGTAACGCGTGGTGGGGGGCTAATCGCACCGGATAAGGCCAATGTATATGCTCCTATAGCATTACAAAATTTGGCTCACATGGCAAAGCACGAGCACATACATAGTCAGTATATAAACGAATGTCCCGTCGATACAAACAACACATTAGTCGGTTCTTTCATAATTCATTATTTCGTTGGGAGCAACAAGTACAAGTGTAGCACATCCGTGTCTGATTGTTCACATATGCTTTGTAAAACCATTCAATATTCTAATGCACATTCCCATTCCATTAAAAAAACACGTATGAAGGAAATAGAATTAAGATCGGAGTAGGCTGTTACAGTTTTCTGCTTTAAGCATTCATGAACATATATAGGTAACAAGTCGTTTAAAACACACCATATATATAT
>NC_057804.1:21649813-21837745 GCF_018294505.1 Triticum aestivum | reverse complement strand
TGCACAGTTAATTCTTTTCAAATATATCTCCCGTCCAACATGGTGTGTAGGGGAAAACACTTCCTACACACTGGACAGGTAACTGGCCCAAGTCTTGTACTTTCAATCTACTAAAATCATAAGCAACCACCCTCGCTTGTGTCCACAGGAAGATAATCTCCTTGTATGGATGAAATTCAAGGAAGTGAAGCATTCCCAAATTCATATCGTCAGATTCAACCTTATCTTCAGCCGCAAGGATAATACCATTGTCGAAGTCCCATTCATAGTTATGTTGCACTGGTGCTTCCAAATCAGACAACCTACCGGCTGGTGGGGCGGCGGTAGGGTGTGACGGAAGGGGCACGGCGGCCGTTATCGTTGCTGACGTGGAAAAGTTTCCTACCGCCGCAGCTCTAGGCGGTAGGCTATATGATCGTACTGCCGGGCCACCTGGCGGTAGGCAAAAGGGTCAAATCCCGAAATGTTTTCAAACTGGGGTCAGATCTCGATTTTGTTTCACAAAAGGGTCAAAACACGAAATTTGGCCTCGTATTGCACATGACGAGGGCGGCCACTCCGATACCGCCGTAAATATTGTCTCCGTGGAATCAAGATTGCAGGGGACGCGAGGATTCATAAATACCTCAAAGTCCGGGGACATAGTGGGGTCAAAGGCAAGGCAGACGACGTTGTAGAAGCCCTCCATCCCGGTCACGGTGCACCACAGCAGAGGCGGAGGCAAGCGCACCCATTGTCGTGTGGCGGGGTTGAGCACCAGGTGGCCCGAGAGCAGGAGAAACCCGTTGCAGTGATTCTTGATGCGTACATCCTCCTCCACGTAGTCAAGGTTTGCGTCGATCCTGCGGCTCGTCAGCGGGTTTGCGAAGAGCTTTGGGGGGTCCCCGCAGAGGACGTCCATCTCCATGAAAAAGATCTCGTAGAGCGAGAGCGAGAGGAGGTCCGTCCGCAACCGACGGCGGCCGTCGGCTCGCACCAGCCTTTGCAGATGCAGCGGGACGCGGCGAGGCTGGGGTGGCGCGAGACGGCCGAGGACGCAAGCGAGGATGTCGTCGGGCAGGGGCAGAGGCAGGGCCATGGATTGATCGGTGCGTACGGCTGCTGCTTCCTTTTGAATCAGAGTCAGAGACGACGGGCGATGAATATGATCGCCGGCGCTCTTGCTCGGAGACTCCATATTTAGAGTACGTATGAAATTGATGCAGAGGAGCAATGCTAGACCTACGAAGATATTCTACGTAAGCTAACGTTTTGCTTAAACGCTCATCTATCTCTCTGTGATGTGATTCAGATAATTACTACTTCCTTCGTCTCAAAATAAATAAGCATCTCAAACAACACATTAGTAGGTCCTTTCATAATTCATTATTTGTTTGGGAGCAACAAGTACAAGCTAGCATATCCGCGGCCGATTGTTCGCATATGCTTGGTAAAACCATTCAATACATTCTAATGCACATTCCATAAAAAAAACACGCACGAAAGAAATAGAATCAAGATCGGAGTAGACTGTTACAATTATCTTCTTTAAGCATTCATGAACATATATAGGTTACAACTCATTTAAAACACACCCTACACCCCAGTATTCCTTAAAAAAACATTTCCTTCAAAAGAAACACCCCGTATATATTCCCTCTCTGCACAGTTAATTCTTTTCAGATATATCTCCCGTCCAGCATGGTGTGTAGGGGAAAACACTTCCTACACACTGTACAGGTAACCGGCCCAAGTCTTGTACTTTCAATCTACTGAAATCATAAGCAACTACCCTCGCTTGTGTTCGTAGGAAGACAATCTCTTTGTATGGATGAAATCCAAGGAAATAAAGCACTCCCAAATTCATATCGTCAGATTCAACCTTATCTTCAGCCGCAAGGATAATACCATTGTCGAAGTCCCATTCATAGTTATCTTGCACTGGTGCTTCCTTAACATTTTCATCACAATCACCTTTCTGTAAGATCCACGGTCCTTGGTTTTCATCACAAGAAAACCAAGAAAATTTTGCCACCGCTGCCGCGAAGTTGATGTCATTCTTTAGCACCCACTCCCATTTACCACATGATTCAGTAAGCAACCAAATCTGAAGTCCCCCCCAGATATCATTATAAATCAAAGTGCAGTACACCCCCTTCTTTGATTTCCCTAGATGAAGATTGGTAGAATCTTCCATTTTACTTCCTGTTGGTGATTTAATCACTTCATATGAACCGTCCGATAAGATTATGCTGCAAACATATCAGATGGATGAAGATAAGATGTCTGTTAACAGATACTAGCACTTGTGCTCCATAATGCAGCACATATTTGATTTTTAGAAAATCAAGTGTGTCTATGTTTATAACCAAACTTATAGAAGAAAATATCAACATTCAAAATCCGAAATTAAGTATCATCAGATTCATCATAAAGTGTATATTTATATTTTATTTATTAAATCATTTAGACATATGTAGTTTATATTCTCCAAACTTGGTCAAACGTAAACATGTTTGAATTTTTTTTCTAGACTAAATATGCACTAGCTACGTTGTGAAACAGAGAGACTAGTCTGGTGAGATGAGTTTCATCTTCTTAAAAACAAATAACATGATTAAAGTGATGACCAGGGCGCGAATGCATACCGTAAAATGGAGTCATTTTGACAATGCACATAGATCGCTCCTTTCCAGTAGACGGCGTAACGGTGTACAAAATCCCTATATGGCTCCATGTCGGCGATGGTCCCCGCAGCCTCTCCTCTCCGGACCAACGACCTCTCCTCCCATCTCCATGTCCTTGAAGAGAAGACTTGTATTGCGTAGGCGGAGGGCGGCCACTCCGATTCCTCCGTGAACATTGTTGTGGAATCAAGACCGTAGGAGACGCAAGGAATAAGAAGCACCTCGTAGTGCGGCGACACTGTAGGGTCATAAACAAGGCACACGTCGTCGTTGAAGTCCTCCATTCCGGTGCACCGGGGCGGGGGCGGAGGCAAATGCACCCATTGCCGAGTCGCCGGGTTAACCACCAGGTGGTTGGAGAGCAAGAGAAGCCCGTTGCAGTGATTCTTGATAAATGAACCCTCGTCATTCTCGACATAACCAAGGCTTGCGTCGCTGATCCTGCGCTTTGTGAATGGGTTTGCGAAGAGCTTTGGAGGGTCCGGGCAGAGGTCCTCCATGAAAAAGATCCCGTGGAGCGAGAGCGGGAGGAGGTCCGTCCGCAGCAGGCGGTAATCGTCGACAATGGCGCGCCAGCCTTTGCAGACACTGCGGCACGTGGCGAGGCTGCGCGGCGCAAGACGGCCGAGGACGCACGCGAGGATGTCGGCGTGCGCCGCCACCAGGGCCATGGATATTGATCGGCGCGTATGGACTTCCTTGTGAGACACAGACGGACGACGATGCCCGGCGCTCTTGCTCGGAGATGCGATACGAGATGTATATGCCGATGGTGGGCTAGCTCTTGCAAATATATATTTCCAGGGGGCCGTGCTAAAGCGCGTCCCAGCCGGTTCCGACCGCGACCGGGAAACGGCAAAGCCAGAGCTGGATTCTGGCCGATCCTTGGCCTAGTCTATTTCCTCCTTTACGCGTTTGGATATCTTTTCTTTTTCTGATAATAATAAAAACGCGTTTGGATATCTGGTTCGTCAGCGCACAGGCGGCGTCCTGCTGGACCGGTCAATTGCGTACAGAGCGGGAGCGAGATGTGCACAGTCTATAAATTGGAACAGTTGATCAAAAAAATTGGAACATTTTTTCGATCCATGATTTTTTTGAAAGTTGGAATATTAATTGAAACTCAAAAAAATTTCTGATAACGTGAACTTTTTTGAAAAACATATTATTTTTTAAATTCTGAACACCTTTAAAAAATAAAAAAAATCGAAATTCCTAACATTTATCGAATTTTCGAACATTTACTTAAATTTTGTTTGAAAAAAACGTGAATATTTTTTTATAAGTATGAACAAAATTTTGAAATTTTAAATAAATTTTAATTTTTTGTACAAACTTGGAAATTGTGAACTTTTTTGAAATTTTCAAATTTAAGATAAAGAAAATAAGAAAAGGGGTAAAAAATAAAAAAAAACAAGTAAAAGTAATCAACATGAAATTTAAAAAATGGTTCAGGAACCTTCTTGAAGGTTTCCAAAGCAGAAAAAACCCGAACATGAACTTCTCACAGGTTACGAAAATCGGGAGCACCTGACTGCTTAAATGGGTCTGCCCATATATCAGGTCGCTAGCTCGGTTCTACGCGAAAGCACGACTCTTTGCCGCAATATGCGTCATATAGGATTTTCTCATGAGCAAACCTGTGGAACCGAGATTCTATTGGACCGGAGCTCCTATATAACGTGTTTTGCGTCAAATAGGGATCATATTAGTTGGATTGTGTGATTGCGTCTATATTCGGTTCATTGTCTAGCAGTGTATATATGCACGCTATAGATGCACATTACAACGGTACAAATAGAGGACCAGGCCTAAGATCTAGATTGATGTGCTTCTTAGGTAGGTGAAAGCCGAATTTAGCGCGGGTCTACATTTGGTGTTCGTTGGCAGGTGTGTCGACGTGTATCGCGCGGAGAGGCGGTGGTGGTTGGGGTGTAATGGTGCATGGGGTGAGCAAGGAGGAGATAGGTGCGCGAGGCGGTCCCATGGGCGAAAACGGACCACGTGGAGAGCAAGGAGTGGGCGATGTGGAGTTGTCGATGGGACGTAATGTGAGGCTAGCTCGTGGTGAGACGATGCCGAGGGGGTGCCCTGTTGGAAATATGCCCTAGAGGCAATAATAAAATGGTTATTATTATATTTCCTTGTTCATAATAATTGTCTATTTGTTCATGCTATAATTGTATTAACCGGAAATCGTAATGCATGTGTGAATACATAGATCACAACATGTCCCTAGTGAGCCTCTAGTTGACTAGCTCGTTGATCAATAGATGGTTGTGGTTTCCTAACCATGGACATTGGATGTCGTTGATAACGGGATCACATCATTAGGAGAATGATGTGATGGACAAGACCCAATCCTAAGCATAGCACAAAATCGTGTAGTTCGTTTGCTAGAGCTTTTCTAATGTCAATCATCATTTCCTTAGACCATGAGATTGTGCAACTCCCGGATACCGTAGGAGTGCTTTGGGTGTATCAAACTTCACAATGTAACTGGGTGGCTATAAAGGCGCACTACAGGTATCTCCGAAAGTGTCTGTTAGGCTGGCACAAATCGAGACTGGGATTTGTCACTCCGTATGACGGAGAGGTATCTCTGGGCCCACTCGGTAATGCATCATCACAATGAGCTTAATGTGACTAAGGAGTTAGCCACGGGATCTTGCGTTATGGAACGAGTAAAGAGACTTGTCGGTAACGAGATTGAACGAGGTATGGGGATACCGACGATCGAATCTCGGGCAAGTAACATACCGATGGACAAAGGGAAGTGTATACGGGATTGATTGAATCACTGACATCGTGGTTCATCCGATGAGATCATCGTGGAACATGTGGGAGCCAACATGGGTATCCAGATCCCGCTATTAGTTATTGGCCGGATAGGTGTCTCGGTCATGTCTGCATGGTTCCCGAACCCGTAGGGTCTACACACTTAAGGTTCGGTGACGCTAGAGTTGTAATGGGAATAGTATGCGGTTACCGAAGGTTGTTCGGAGTCTCGGATGAGATATTGGACGTGACGAGGAACTCTGGAATGGTCCGGAGGTGAAGATCGATATATTGGATGAAGGGTATTGGAGTCCGGAATTGTTCTGGGAGTACCGGGTGACGACCATCGTGATCGAAAGGTGTTTCGGAGGCCACGACAAGCGTTGGGGGGCCTTATGGGCCAAGGGGAGGGGGCACACCAGCCCACTAAGGGGCTGCGCGCCCCTCCCAACCCCTCTCACGTAACCTAGAGAGGTGGGGGCGCCTCCCCTAGGGACGCCGCCCCTCCCGGCTTGGGGGGTAAGTTTCCTAGGGGTGGGTGCGCCCAAACCCATCTAGGGTTTCCCCTATGGCCGCCGCCCCTCCCCTAGGGAAACCCTAGGGCGCCTCCTTCTCCCCATTCCCCCTATATATAGTGAGGGAGAGAGAGGGGAGCCGCATCCCTTCCCTGGCGCAGCCCCTCTCTCCTCCAACACCTCCTCCTCCGTAGTGCTTGGCGAAGCTCTGCCGGAGAACCACGAGCTCCACCACCACCACGCCGTCGTGCTGCCAGAGTTCTCCCTCAACTTCTCCTCTCCCCTTGCAGAATCAAGAAGGAGGAGACGTCCCCGGGTTGTACGTGTGTTGAACGCAGAGGCGTCGTCCATTCGATGCTAGATCGGATCTTCCGCAATTTGAATCGCCGCGAGTATGAATCCATCAACCGCGTTCTTGCAACGCTTCAGCTTAGCGATCTTCAAGGGTATGAAGATGCACTCTGAGGGAGTCCTGGATTAGGGGGTGTCCGAATAGCCGGACTATAACCTCTGGCCGGACTGTTGGACTATGAAGATACAAGATAGAAGACTTCGTCCTGTGTCCGGATAGGACTTTCCTTGGCGTGGAAGGCAAGCTTGGCGATACGGATATGTAGATCTCCTCCCATTGTAACCGACTCTGTGTAACCCTAGCCCCCTCCGGTGTCTATATAAACCGGAGGGTTTAGTTCGTAGGACAACAACAACAACAATCATACCATAGGCTAGCTTCTAGGGTTTAGCCTCTCTGATCTCGTGGTAGATCTAATCTTGTACTACCCATATCATCAATATCAATCAAGCAGGAGTAGGGTTTTACCTCCATCGAGAGGGCCCGAACCTGGGTAAAAACATCGTGTCCCTTGTCTCCTGTTACCATCCGCCTAGACGCACAGTTCGGGACCCCCTACCCGAGATCCGCTGGTTTTGACACCGACATTTGTGCTTTCATTGAGATTTCCTCTGTGCCGTCATTGTCAGGCTTGATGGCTCCTTCGATCATCATTAGCGATGCAGTCCAGGGTGAGACTTTTCTCCCCAGACAGATCTTTGTATTCGGCGGCTTTGCACTGCGGGCCAATTCGCTTGGCCATCTGGAGCAGATCGAAAGCTACGCCCCTGGCCATCAGGTCAGATTTGGAAGTTTGAACTACACGGCCGACACCCGCGGAGACTTGATCTTCGACGGATTCAAGCCACAGCCGAGCGCGCCGCACTGTCACGATGGGCACGATTTATCTCTGCCGCCGAACAGTGCCCTGGAGGCTGCACCCGCATCCGCTCTGACCCTTAGTTCAGAGCCGACTGCGCCGATCGAGGACGGGTGGCTAAACCCCGCCGCGGGGACTGCAGTCTCAACGGCGATCGAGCCGAACACCAGCCTTATCCTCTGCGAAGCCTGTGACTCCCAAGTGTCGGACTCCTTTCCGGACTCCGAACCCTCCGCGCCCCTGCCAATCGATTCCGATTGGGCGCCGATCATGGAATTCACCGCTGCGGATATCTTTCAGCACTCGCCCTTCGGCGACATTCTAAATTCACTAAGGTCTCTCTCTTTGTCAGGAGAGTCTTGGACGGATTATGACCGGTAGGATTGGGATGCGGACGACGAAGAAATTCGACGCCCACCCACCACCCACTTCGTAGCCACTGTCGATGATTTAACTGACATGCTAGACTTCGACTCCGAAGGCATCGACGGTATGGACGACGATGTAGGAGACGAACAGGAACCGGCGCCTATAGGGCACTGGAAAGCCACCTCGTCATATGACATATATATGGTGGATACACCCAAAGAAGGCAACAGCGATGGAACAGCGGGGGATGACCCCTCCAAGAAGCAACCTAAGCGCCGGCACGGGAGATAATAACACCCCGGACAGTGCCGAAGACAACTCCCTCCAGCAAGATTCAGCGCAGGAGGATGGAGAAGCCAGCCTCCCTGAGAGAGCGGCTGACGAAGAGGAAGAGGATAATAATCACATGCCTCCCTCCGAAGACGAGGCAAGCCTCGGCGACGATGAATTTGTCGTGCCTGAGGATCCCGTCGAACAAGAGCGCTTTAAGCGCAGGCTTATGGCCCCGGTGAGTAGCCTTAAAAAAACAGCAACAACTTAGACCTGATCAAGACTTGCTAGCCGACAGATGGACTGAAGTCCTTGCGGCCGAGGAGTACGAACTCGAATGCCCCTCCAAGAGCTACCCAACGCGCAGGTTGCTACCCTAATTAGAGGAGGAAGCACCTAAACCTACATCACCAGCGCATGATGCGGCTGACCGGCCACCTTGCGGCCGCGACAGAGAGGCTTCTCGGCCCTCCACTCAAGCCGCACCCCGGCGTCGCTCAAAAAATACCAAGGCACAGGGAAATGCGCTAGACCTGCAAGATATGTTGGAGGACAAGGCAAGGCAAACAAGATCGATCAACGGATCGCACGGGTGCCCCACGATACGAGACGATAACCGTCACGCCGGATATAGTAAATCCGGCCGGGCCGAACACATCAGACAAAGCTCATTTGAGCTACGTCGTGATATAGCCCAGTACAGAGGTGCCGCACACCCACTATGCTTCACAGATGAAGTAATGTATCATCAAATCCCAGAGGGTTTCAAACCCGTAAACATTGAATCATACGATGGCACAACAGATCCTGCGGTATGGATTGAGGACTATCTCCTTCATATCCACATGGCCCGTGGTGATGATCTACACGCCATCAAATACCTCCCACTCAAGCTTAAAGGACCAGCTCGGCATTGGCTTAATAGCTTGCCAGCAGAATCAATTGGTTGTTGGGCGGACCTGGAAGCCGCATTCCTCGACAATTTCCAGGGCACCTATGTGCGACCACCAGACGCTGATGACCTGAGCCACATAATTCAGCAGCCATAAGAATCTGCCAGGCAATTCTGGACACGGTTCCTAACCAAGAAAAATCAAATCATCGACTGTCCGGACGCAGAGGCCCTAGCAGCCTTCAAGCATAACATCTGAGATGAGTGGCTTGCCCGGCACCTTGGACAGGAAAAGCCGACATCTATGGCAGCCCTCACGACACTCATGACCTGCTTTTGCGCGGGAGAAGATAGCTGGCTGGCTCGTAGCAATAACATGACCAAGAGCCCTGGTAATTCGGATACCAAGGACAGCAATGGCAGGTCGCGTCGCAACAAGCACAAGTGCCGCATTAATAGCGACAATCCTGAAGATACGGCAGTTAATGCCGTATTCAGAGGCTCCAAACCCGGTCAGCGGAAAAAGCCATTCAAAAGAAACACCCCGGGCCCGTCCAGTTTGGACCGTATACTCGATCGCTCGTGCCAGATACATGGCACCCCCGAAAAACCAGCCAATCACACCAACAGGGATTGTTGGGTGTTCAAATAGGCCGGCAAGTTAAATGCCGAAAACAGAGACAAGGGGCTACATAGCGACGACGAGGAGGAGCCCCGGCCGCCGAACAATAGTGGACAGAAGGGCTTCCCCCCACAAGTGCGGACGGTGAACATGATATACGCAACCCACATCCCCAAGAGGGAACGGAAACGTGCTCTAAGGGACGTATACGCGTTGGAGCCAGTCGCCCCAAAGTTCAACCCATGGTCCTCCTGCCCGATCACTTTTGATCGAAGGGACCACCCCACTAGCATCCACCATGGCGGATTCGCCGCATTGGTTCTAGACCCAATCATTGACGGATTTCACCTCACTGGAGTCCTTATGGACAGCGGCAGCAGCCTGAACCTGCTTTATCAGGATATAGTGCGGAAAATGGGCATAGACCCCTCAAGGATTAAACCCACAAAAACGACCTTCAAGGGCGTCATACCAGGAGTAGAGGCCAATTGCACAGGCTCAGTTACACTTGAAGTGGTCTTCGGATCTCCGGATAATTTCCGAAGTGAGGAGTTAATCTTCGACATAGTCCCGTTCAGCAGCGGCTATCACGCACTGTTCGGACGAACCGCATTTGCAAAGTTCAATGCGGTGCCGCACTACGCATACCTCAAGCTCAAGATGCCAGGACCTCAAGGAGTCATCTCGGTCAATGGAAACACCGAACGCTCTCTCCGAACAGAGGAGCATACGGCAGCCCTCGCAGCAGAAGTACAAAGCAGCCTCTCAAGGCAATTCTCCAGTTCGGCTATTAAACGTCCGAACACCGTCAAGCGCGCCCGAAGTAACCTACAACAAGACCGCCTGGCACGTTCCGAGAAAGCGTAGCAATGCGGCCCCAACCCCAGCCCTCACGAAACTGCGAAACAAGTACTACGCGTACATAATTATGCTCTGAAAATACCATGGGCACAGGGGGAGGGGCATGACAACGGCACGCCCCAATACACGGCTCGACCGCACTAGGGGCTGCCGATTTTATCATTTTTTCTAACTTTCAGGACTCTACTCTCCGAAAGACTTGCTCGGCAGTACAATTGCCGAACACACGATACAAAACCCAGGGATGCAGAAAGCTACGTCGCATTATGGAATTCCCAGGTGGTCTCTATAACGAGCAAAATACCTGCTTTAAATACCCTTCCGAAGCTCGCCCCTGGAGGGGACATATCAGATAGTCCCATCTCTTGCTTATCGCATCGTTTGTATCGTTCTGCTTTAATGCACTTTTTTTTGAATAAAAATGCATAGCTTCAGTCTATTATTGCATTCTCTATTCCTTTATCTCTTATATACATATGTTCATTCGTGACATTTAGCACCCGTACACTTTGGTACGGCTAATACGCCAGGGGCTTAAGCACCCCATAATACGGCGTGAGAAGCCCGAACACTTTCACAAGTGCGGCACCCCGAACTTATAGCTTTATATGCATCAGCTCCAAATCATGTCTTGGGTCAATAGTTGGGTTTGCCCGGCTCCCATGTTTTGGTACCTTACGTTCCGTTATATCGGCTAAGGTAGCACTGGGAGAACTACTACGATTGTGCCCCAGTTCAGCTGGGCTAAGCACCTCAGTAGAGAAAGCTAAAACTGACTGTCATGATAGGGCGAGAGCTGGTCGCTGTTCGAGAGGTTTCGAGTCCTTAAAGACTTATGCCGCTTAGAGCGAGGAGTCGGCTTTGTCCGGCCTAAGGCGTGTATAGCGCTCCAAACTCGGTCTTCCGAATACTAGGGGCTTCGGCGAAATTTAAAATTATAGAATTCTCTGGCTAAGTGAGAGTGATAACGCATTATAGTCCGATTGCCTTGTTCGTTGTGCTGAGCACCTCCCTCGAAGGACCCAATAATGGGAAAAAGAGCGCTCAGGTTTTATCCCGAACACCCCAGCACTCGTGACATGGGGCCAGAAGCCGATGACTCGCCATCTCTCAGGTTTAATAAACGGCCGCATAGAAGGTAATATTTTAAATTAAAACAAGCATTGCATAGCGCACATGAACAAGTTTTCAGCGTACAGGATCACACAAGAAAGTTTACTCAAATATTACATCTTTGGAACATTCATCCGCCACAAGGCGGGCACCCTTCAGGACGCCCTCATAATACATCTCAGGGTGGCGATGCTCCTTGCCCTGCGGTGGACCATCCTTCACCAGCCGCTCCGCGTCCATTTTGCCCCAGTGTACCTTCACATGGGCAAGGGCCCTGCGGGCGCCCTCGATGCAGACGGAGCGCTTGATAACCTCAAGCCACGAGCAGGCATCGGCCAGACGCCTCACCAGCCCGAAGTAGCTCCCAGGCATGGCCTCTCCAGGCCACAGCCGGATCATGAGACCCTTCATGGCCTGTTCGGCCACCTTATGGAGCTCGACCAGTTGCTTCAGCTGGTCGCTCAAGGGCACCGGGTGTCCAGTCTTAGCATACTGAGACGAGAACACCTTCTCTGTCGAGCTCCCTTCCTCGACTCGGTAGTAGGTGGCGGCATCGGACACGCTACGGGGCAAATCTGCGAATGCTCCTGGAGAGCTCCGGACTCGGGTAAGTAACAAGTAATTCACTTTCACATGCTTGCTTTGCATATTGAAGGCCTTACCCGCTGCTATCTTCTTTATCGCCTCAATTTCCTGGAGGGCCTTTTGGGCTTCGGCCTTGGCAGACTTGGCGCTTTCGAGGGCCGCAGTGAGCTCGGACTCGCGAGTCTTCGACTCAAGCTCCAAAAGCTCATGCTTTTTCACAAGAGCCTGGAGCTCTTGCTGCACCTCGGCAACCCGCGCCTCTTGCTTCCCCCGCTCACTGCATTCTGTGGCCGCTTTATCTTCGGCCTCAGATAGTGCTCGCTTCAGGGTCGTCACCTCAGTCGTGGCCCCTAGCACATCAATAATGATCCTATCATTTTTTGCAACTGCATCTTTTTTCTTATATACACATACAGACAAGGCATTACGTACCTTGGTTCTCCTCGAGCTGCTTCTTGGCAAGACCGAGCTCTTTCTCGGACCGCTCGAGGTTCTGCTTCAGCACATCAACCTCCGCAGTCAGTGCGACAGAGGTTAGCAGCGAAGCCTGCGCACACATATAGACATAATTATGTTAGACTCCTGCGAATATTATTAGATCCTCTATCCGTCTTTTCTTCATGAACACCGAACAGAGCATCAGGGGCTACTGTCTATGCGGTAATATTTTCATATATTTTTTACATACCTCAAAGCCCGTTAGAAGGCTAGCACAAGCTTCAGTCAGCCCGCTTTTGGCGGACTGAACTTTCTGGATCACCGCACTCATAATAGTGCGGTGCTCCTCATCGATGGAGGCGCCGTTAAGCACCTCCAGCAAGTTATCCGGTGCCTCTGGTTGGACGGAGGTCACCGGCGCGGTAGGCTTGCCCTTCTTAGCAGGGGCCGCCTGCCGGACTCCGGAACCGATGAAGGTTTCCCGTGCGGTGTCCAGCCCAGGGCTGGACTTGGAGCCCCTGGGGGTCTTGCCCCCCTTGCGCCTGGAGTCTGGGACGTCGCCTTGAGGCGCCCCCAGGACTGCCTCCCCTCGATTTGGAACCTCTTGGGACAATACCTCGGCATCGTCTGCAGGGCGAGGGGAGGAGGCGGCTGGAAGTGAAAGGCTATTCACATCCGACGAGCTTAAGGAGCCACTCGACGACACGTCGATCTGGGCTCGGGGCAGACTGCATGATTATATCCGGCGTCAGGGAAAGCCGTGCAATAAAAGAACACTATGAATCACTCTGGTGTTCGAACACTTACGACTTTGCTAGGGGCTTGGCCCTGGGCGGCCAGTCCTCCTCGCTGTCAGCAGCGTCGGTGGAGTAGTCCAGGGGAAGGGTTCTTCCCTTCTTGGACCTTCCGGCCTCCCCAGTTGGGGCGGCCTTCCTTTTCTTTTCTTCCCCTGCTGGGGAAGAAACCTCTCCTTCCTCCTCCTCGTTTTCATGGGAGGAGTGCGCCTCGGAGTCATCAGACGATGAGTCTGGCTCCACTGGGCGCCGGGAACACTTCCGGGTTCCCGTGGCCTTCTTCTTGTCCTTCTTCTCCCGCACCACATAAGGTGCCAGGACCAGTAGCTTCGCCAAGTGGGCATCTGCTGGGCCTTCAGGTAAAGGAGCCGGACAGTCGATCTGTCCGGCCTTCTCCTGCTAGTCCTGTCAAAGGAACGAGAGCTTAGATCCCGCATAGAGTCAAACTATGAAAAACAAGTATCCCGTAAAGGGTAAAACAGCTTACTACGTTGGCTTGGCGCTTCGCGCAGAATCCGCGATCCTCGGTAGTGGGAGGAGGAACATCGGCGCCCTTGAATAGCACCTTCCAGGAATCCTCGTGCGTTGTGTCAAAGAGCCTGGTCAGAGTTTGGTGCTGGGCCGGGTCGAACTACCACAAGTTAAAAGCTCGTCGTTGACACGGGAGGATCCAGTGGATGAGCATGACCTGGACTACGTTGACAAGTTTGACCTTCTTGTCCACCAGGTTTTGGACGCAGGTTTGGAGTCCGGTCAGCTCTCCCGAATTACCCCATGACATGCCCTTCTCTTGCTAGGAGGTGAGTCGTGTGGGGATGCCAGATCGGAATTCGGGGGCCGCTGCCCATTCTGGGTCACGCGGCTCGGTGATGTAGAACCACCCCGATTGCCACCCCTTGATGGTCTCCACGAAGGAGCCCTCAAGCCATATAACGTTGGGCATCTTGCCTACCATGGCGCTTCCGCACTCCGCTTGCTGGCTGCACACCACCTTCGGTTTGACATTAAAGATCTTCAGCCATAAGCCGAAGTGGGGCTTGATGCAAAGGAAAGCCTCGCACACGACGATAAACGCCGAGATGTTGAGGATGAAGTTTGGGGCCAAATCGTGGAAGTCCAGGCCATAGTAGAACATGAGCCCCCGGACGGATGGGTGAAGTGGGAAGCCCATTCCGTGGAGGAAATGGGTGAGGAACACCACCCTCTCATGGGGCCTGGGGGTGGGGATGAGTTGCCCCTCATCTGGGAGCCGGTGCGCGATGTCGTCGGGCAGGTATCCGGCTCTCCTCAGCTTCTTGATGTGTCCCTCCATGATGATGTGTGTTGGAAGTGGTTCCAAGATTGATATGATCATCATCGCACACTCCCTATACTTTCAGGATTTGTGTTGAACCTAAATAAGTGTTATTTGGTGTTTGCGTTGAGCATGAATATGATTTGATCATGTTTATTGCAATACAGTTATTCATTTAAGTTAGAGAACAATTGTTGTTCTGTTTACATGAATAAAACCTTCTATGGTCATACACACCAACGAAAATGGTTTGTTGGATCTCGATTGTAGCGATACACATATTCATAATATTAAAGCCAAAAGATGCAAAGTTAATAACGATAGTGCAACTTATTTGTGGCACTGCCGTTTAGATCATATTGGTGTAAAGCGCATGAAGAAACTCCATGTTGATGGGATTTTGGAATCACTTGATTATGAATCACTTGATGCTTGTGAACCATGCCTTATGGGCAAGATGACTAAAACTCCATTCTCCGGAACAATGGAGCGAGCAACTGACTTATTGGAAATAATACATACTGATGTATGCGGTTCGATGAGTGTTGAAGCTCGCGGCGAGTATCATTATTTTCTGACCTTCACAGGTGATTTGAGCAGATATGGGTATATCTACTTAATGAAACATAAGTATGAAACATTTGAAAAGTTCAAAGAATTTCAGAGT
Organism: Triticum aestivum; assembly: GCF_018294505.1. Taxonomy (NCBI): domain Eukaryota; kingdom Viridiplantae; phylum Streptophyta; class Magnoliopsida; order Poales; family Poaceae; genus Triticum; species Triticum aestivum. The sequence continues at coordinate 21,822,670 of NC_057804.1, read as the reverse complement.
GAAGTTGAAAATCATCGTAACAAGAAAATAAAGTTTCTACGATCTGATCGTGGAGGAGAATATTTGAGTTACGAGTTTGGTCTACATTTGAAACAATGCGGAATAGTTTCGCAACTCACGCCACCCGGAACACCACATCATAATGGTGTGTCCGAACATCATAACCGTACTTTATTGGATATAGTGCAATCTATGATGTCTCTTACCGGATTACCACTATCGTTTTGAGGTTATGCATTAGAGACAAATGCATTCACGTTAAATAGGGCACCATCTAAATCCGTTGAGACGACACCGTATGAACTTTGATTTGGCAAGAAACCAAAGTTGTCGTTTCTTAAAGTTTGGGGCGGCAATGCTTATATGAAAAGGTTTCATTCTGATAAGCTCAAACCCAAATCGGAGAAATGCGTCTTCATAGGATATCCAAAGGAGACAGTTGGATACACCTTCTATCACAGATCTGAAGGCAAGATCTTTGTTGCTGAGAATGGATCCTTTCTAGAGAAGGAGTTTCTCTCGAAAGAAGTGAGTGGGAGGAAAGTAGAACTTGATGAGGTAACTGTACCTGCTCCCTTATTGGAAAGTAGCTCATCACAGAAATCTGTTCCTGTGACTCCTACACCAATTAGTGAGGAAGCTAATGATGATGATCATGTAACTTCAGATCAAGTTACTACCCAACCTCGTAGGTCAACAAGAGTAAGATCCGCACCAGAGTGGTACGGTAATCCTGTTCTGGAGGTCATGTTACTTGACCATGATGAACCTACGAACTATGAGGAAGCGATGATGAGCCCAGATTCCGCGAAATGGCTTGAGGCCATGAAATCTGAGATGGAATCCATGTATGAGAACAAAGTGTGGACTTCGGTTGACTTGCCCGATGATCGGCAAGCCATAGAAAATAAATGGATCTTCAAGAGGAAGACGGATGCTGATAGTAGTGTTACTATCTACAAAGCTAGAATTGTCACAAAAGGTTTTCGACAAGTTCAAGGTGTTGACTACGATGAGAGTTTCTCACTCGTATCTATGCTTAAGTCTGTCCGAATCATGTTAGCAATTGCTGCATTTTATGAAATCTGGCAAATGGATAAACAAAACTGCATTCCTTAATGGATTTATTAAAGAAGTATATGATGCAACCAGAAGGTTTTGTCAATCCTAAAGGTGCTAACAAAATATGCAAGCTCCAGCGATCCATCTATGGACTGGTGCAAGAATCTCGGAGTTGGAATATACGCTTTGATAAGTTGATCAAAGCATATAGTTTTATACAGACTTGCGGTGAAGCCTGTATTTTCAAGAAAGTGAGTGGGAGCACTGCAACATTTCTGATAAGTATATGTGAATGACATATTGTTGACCAGAAATAATGTAGAATTATTCTGCAAAGCATAAAGGAGTGTTTGACAGGAGTTTTTCAAAGAAAGACCTCGGTGAAGCTGCTTACATATTGAGCATCAAGATCTATAGAGATAGATCAAGACGCTTGATAAGTTTTTTCAATGAGTACATACCTTGAAAATATTTTGAAGTAGTTCAAAATTGAACAGTCAAAGAAAGAGTTCTTGCCGGTGTTACAAGGTGTGAAATTGAGTAAGACTCAAAGCCCGACCATGGCAGAAGATAGAAAGAGAATGAAAGTCATTCCCTATGCCTCAGCCATAGGTTCTATAAAGTATGCCATATTGTGTACCAAATCTATTGTATACCCTACACTGATTTTGGCAAGGGAGTACAATAGTGATCTAGGAGTAGATCACTAGACAACGGTCAAAATTATCCTTAGTGGAATAAGGATATGTTTCTCGATTATGGACGTGACAAAAAGGTTCGTCGTAAAGGGTTATGTTGATGCAAGTTTTGACACTAATCCAGATGACTCTAAGTCTCAATCTGGATACATATTGAAAGTGGGAGCGATTAGCTAGAGTAGCTCCGTGCAGAGCATTGTAGACATAGAATTTTGCAAAATACATATGGATCTGAATTTGGCAGACCCGTTGACTAAATTTCTCTCACAAGCAAAACATGATCACTCTTTGGGTGTTAATCACATAGCGATGTGAACTAGATTATTGACTCTAGTAAACCCTTGGGTGTTAGTCACATGGAGATGTGAACTAATCACATAAAGATGTGAACTATTGGTGTTAAATCACATGGTGATGTGAACTAGATTATTGACTCTAGTGCAAGTGGGAGACTGAAGGAAATATGCCCTAGAGGCAATAATAAAGTTATTATTTATTTCCTTATTTCATGATAAATGTTTATTATTCATGCTATAATTGTATTAACCGGAAACATAATACATGTGTGAATACATAGACAAACAGAGTGTCACTAGTATGCCTCTACTTGACTAGCTCATTGATCAAAGATGGTTATGTTTCCTAGCCATAGACATGAGTTGTCATTTGATAAACGGGATCACATCATTAGGAGAATGATGTGATTGACTTGAACCATTATGTTAGCTTAGCACTCGATCGTTTAGTATGTTGCTATTGCTTTCTTCATGACTTATACATGTTCCTATGACTATGAGATTATGCAACTCCCGTTTACTGGAGGAACACTTTGTGTGCTACCAAATGTCACAACATAATTGGGTGATTATAAAGGTGCTCTACAGGTGTCTCCGAAGGTACTTGTTGGGTTGGCGTATTTCGAGATTAGGATTTGTCACTCCAATTGTCGGAGAGGTATCTTTGGGCCCTCTCGTAATGCACATCACTTAAGCCTTGCAAGCATTGCAACTAATGAGTTAATTATGAGATGATGTATTACGGAACGAGTAAAGAGACTTGCCGGTAACGAGATTGAACTAGGTATTGAGATACCGACGATCGAATCTCGGGCAAGTAACATACCGATGACAAAGGGAACAAACGTATGTTGTTATGCGGTCTGACCGATAAAGATCTGCGTAGAACATGTAGGAGCCAATATGGGCATCCAGGTCCTGCTATTGGTTATTGACAAGAGAGGTGTATCGGTCATGTCTACATAGTTCTCGAACCTATAGGGTCCGCACGCTTAACGTTTGTTGACGATATAGTACTGTGAGTTATGTATGTTGGTGACCGAATGTTATTCGGAGTTTTGGATGAGATCACGGATATGACAAGGAACTCCGGAATGGTCTGGAAGTAAAGATTGATATGTGGACAGTAGTGTTTGATCTCCGGAAAGGTTCCGGAATCCATCGGAAGGGGTTCCGGATGTTTCCCGAAATGTTTGGGCACGAGAACACTTTATCTGGGCCAAAGGGGAAAGCCCACGAGGTTTTTGGAAAGTGCAAAAGGAAGTTTTGCGGAGTCCAGGGGCCAGACACTAGGGTCCCTGGTGTCTGGGCCCAGATGCCGGGAACCCTGGCGTCTGGCCATGGAGTCCGAGAAGGACTCTTGCCTTTCGGGTGAAACCGACTTTGTGGAGGCTTTTACTCCAAGTTTGGACCCCAAGGCTGAACATATAAATAGAGGGGTAGGGCTAGCACCCAAGACACATCAAGAAACACCAAGCCGTGTGCCGGCAACCCCGTCTCCTCTAGTTTATCCTCCGTCATAGTTTTCGTAGTGCTTAGGCGAAGCCCTACGAAGATTGTTCTTCACCAACACCGTCACCACGCCGTCGTGCTGCCGGAACTCATCTACTACTTCGCCCCTCTTGCTGGATCGAGAAGGCGAGGACGTCACCGAGCCGAACGTGTGCAGAACATGGAGGTGCCGTGCTTTCGGTACTTGGATCGGTCAGATCATGAAGACGTACGACTACATCAACTGCGTTTACATAACGCTTCCGCTTACGGTCTACGAGGGTACGTAGACAACACTCTCCCCTCTCATTGCTATGCATCACCATGAACTTGCGTGTGCGTAGGAAATTTTTTGAAATTACTACGTTCCCCAACAATTATGTCCTCTCAAAATAACATGGCCAAAGAAAGCTTATCCCTACAAAATCATATAGTTTAGTCATGCTCCATTTTCGTCACACAAGAATGCTCTCATCATGCACAACCCCGATGACAAGCCAAGCAATTGTTTCATACTTTAGTGATCTCAAACTTATAAACCCTCACGCAATACCTAAGCGCGAGCCATGGACATAGCACTATGGGTGGAATAGAATATGATGATGGGGGTTATGTGGAGAAGACAAATATGGAGGAAGTCTCACATCAACGAGGCTAATCAATGAGCTATGGAGATGCCCATCGATTGATGTTAATGCAAGGGGTAGGGATTGCCATGCAACGGATGCACTAGAGTTATAAATGTATGAAAGCCCAACAAAAGAAACTAAGTGGGTGTGCATCCAGCTTGCTTGCTCATGAAGACCTAGGGCACTTGAGGAGGCCCATTGTTGGAATATACAAGCCAAGTTCTATAATGAAAAATTCCCACTAGTATATGAAAGTGACAAAACAAGAGACTCTCTATTATGAAGATTATGGTGCTACTTTGAAGCACAAGTGGTAAAGGATAGTAACATTGTCCCTTCTCTCTTTTTCTCTCTTTTTTTTGGGCCTTCTCTTTTTTTATGGCCTTTCTCTTTTTTTTATTCCTCACATGGGACAATGCTCTAGAGAATAATGATCATCACACTTCTATTTTTTTACAACTCAATGATTACAAATCGATACTAGAACAAGGTATGACTCTATATGAATGCCTTAGGCGGTGTACCGGGATATGCAATGAACCAAGAGTGACATGTATGAAAGAATTATGAATGGTGGCTTTGCCACAAATACTTTGTCAACTACATGATCATGCTAAGCAATATGACAATGATGAATGTGTCATGATAAACGAAATGGTGGAAAGTTGCATGGCAATATATCTCGAAATGGCTATGGAAATGCCATAATAGGTAGGTATGGTGGCTGTTTTGAGGAAGATATAAGGAGGTTTATGTGTGAAAGAGCGTATCATATCACAGAGTTTGGATGCACCGGCAAAGTTTTCACCAACTCTCAATGTGAGAAAGGGCAATGCACGGTACCGAAGAGGCTAGCAATGATGGAAAGGTGAGAGTGCGTATAATCCATGGACTCAACATTAGTCATAAAGAACTCACATACTTATTGCAAAAATCTACAATTCATCAAAAACCAAGCACTACGCGCATGCTCCTAGGGGGATAGATTGGTAGGAAAAGACCATCGCTCGTCCCCGACCGCCACTCATAAGGAGGACAATCAAAGAACACCTCATGTTTCAAATTTGTTACATAACGTTTACCATACGTGCATGCTACGGGACTTGCAAACTTCAACACAAGTATTTCTCAAATTCACAACTACTCAACTAGCACAACTTTGATATCACTACCTCCATATCTCAAAACAATCATCAAGTATCAAACTTCTCTTAGTATTCAAAACACTCATAAGAAAGTTTTTACTATTCTTGAGTACCTAGCATATTAGGATTATTTAAGCAAATTACCATGCTATTTAAGACTCTCAAAATAATTTAAGTGAAGAATGATAGATCAAAAATTTCTATAAACAAATCCACCACCGTGCTCTAAAAGATAAAAGGGAAGTACTAGAGCAAAACTATATAACTCAAAAAATATAAGTGAAGCACATAGAGTATTCTAATAATTTTCGAATCATGTGTGTCTCTCTCAAAAGGTGTGTACAGCAAGGATGATTGTGGTAAACTAAAAAGCAAATACTCAAATCATACAAGACGCTCCAAGCAAAACACATATCATGTGGTGAATAAAAATATAGCTCCAAGTAAAGTTACCGATGGAAGTAGACGAAAGAGGGGATGCCTTCCGGGGCATCCCCAAGCTTTGGCTTTTTGGTGTACTCAGATTATATTGGGGGTGCCATGGGAATCCCCAATCTTAGGCTCTTGCCACTCCTTGTTCCACAATCCATCAAATCTTTCACCTAAAACTTGAAAACTTCACACAAAACTTAACAGGAAATCTCGTGAGCTCCGTTAGCGAAAGAAAACAAAAGACCACTTCAAGGTACTGTAATAAACTCATTCTTTATTTATATTGGTGTTAAACCTACTGTATTCCAACTTCTCTATGGTTTATAAACTATTTTACTAGCCATAGATTCATCAAAATAAGCAAACAACACACGAAAAACAGAATCTGTCGAAAACAGAACAGTCTGTAGTAATCTGTAACTAACGGAAACTTCTGGAACTCAAAAAAAATCAGGCAAAATAGGAAGAGCTAGGAAATTTGTTTATTGATCAGAAGCAATTGGAATCAGTATTTTATCACGTTATGGTGATTTTTAACAATTGTTTCTGTGAACAGAAAGTTTCTGGAAATTTTTGCAAGATCAAATAACTATCATCCAAGAAGATCCTATAGGTTTAACTTGGCACAAACACCAATTAAAACATAAAAACACATCCAACCAGAGACTAGATCAAATATTTATTCCTAAACATAAGCAAAAATCAAAAAAACTAAAAATAAAATTGGTTTGCCTCTCAACAAGCGCTATCGTTTAACGCCCCCAGCTAGGCATAAGATTTCAACGATGCTCACATGAAAGACAAAAATCGAAGCACAAAGAGAGCATCATGAAACACATGACAAACACATCTAAGTCTAACATACTTCCTATGCATAGGCATCTTATAGGCAAACAAATTATCATAGCAACCAAAAACTAGCATATGCAAGTGTCGGTGTCAAAACCGGCGGATCTCGGGTAGGGGTCCCGAACTGTGCGTCTAGGCCGGATGGTAACAGGAGACAAGGGACACGATGTTTTTACCCAGGTTTGGGCCCTCTTGATGGAGGTAAAACCCTACTCCTGCTTGATTAATATTGATGATATGGGTAGTACAAGAGTAGATCTACCACGAGATCAAGGAGGCTAAACCCCAGAAGCTAGCCTATGGTATGATTGTTGTATGATGATGTTGTCCTACGGACTAGAACCCTTCGGTTTATATAGACACCGGATAGGGTTAGGGTTACACAGAGTCGGTTACAATGATAGGAGATCTTGAATATCCGCATCGCCAAGCTTGCCTTCCACGCCAAGGAAAGTCCCATCCGGACACGGGACGGAGTCTTCAATCTTGTATCTTCATAGTCCAGGAGTCGGCTGAAGGTATTGTCCGGCTATCCGAACACCCCCTAATCCAGGACTCCCTCAGTAGCCCCCGAACCAGGCTTCAATGATGACGAGTCCGGCGCGCAGATTGTCTTCGGCATTGCAAGGCGGGTTCTTCTCCAAATTCTGTGTACCTGTAGGAATAATGTCCGATTTTTGTAATGTAGCACTCCTTGGCTTCCACGCCCAATAATGGCCGTCTTCCACGTGTCAAACGAATGCGAAAAGCCAGGGCTCTTTTACATCCACACCCCTAGCCGCATAAACGAGCCGTCTATTTAACGGGATGGGGATTCAGATCCAAACCACACCTTCTCCTCTCCGCGAGTAATCATCAGAGCAACTCCAGCAAAGGTCCATTCCAACATGGCCAGCCGTCGCAGCCCCTCCTCTCGCCTTTCCAGTCCTAAACCTGGAGACTGGGAGAGTTGCTCCATCCCGCACAGCGAGTTAGTGTCGCTTCAGGCCAAGGGATTTCTCCCTCAGGCTTATATGGTCCCGGTCCGAGCCGGACTCGCCACCTATAATGGCGGAAAACAAGCGGAGAGCACGCCCAATCCCTCTAAAGGAGAGCGGGTGTGCCTCGTCCCTTATCTAATAAGGGGACTGGGATTTCCAATTCATCCATTTCTCCGCGGGCTTTTGGAGTTCTACGGCCTCCAGCTACACAATCTCATGCCTGCCTCTATACTGCATATCGCGGGCTTCGTCGCCCTTTGCAAGCTATTTTTGGGTGTTGAGGCTCATTTCGCGCTGTGGAAGAGGATATTCTGCCTGGTGCCCCGTTCTCAAGAGGGGTCTATATATCAAGTGGGCGGAGCCGAAGTGTGGCGCATCGCCGGGATCGGATACCTATCCGGAACCCCAAAGAAGGCGTCCGAGGACTGGCCTTCGGAATGGTTTTATATAGATGACGTCCTGCTGCCGGACCCTATCCGGGTCAGTCTCCCTGAGTTCAACAGTGCTCCATTGAAGAAACGCTTGAGCTGGCATCCGCGGAGCTCTCAGAGAGAAAGCGACAGAGACGTCCTTTACCTGATGGGCCGGATAAGACTATTGGCTCATTCCGGACTAATCATGATTGGAGTCATGGCCGCATGCATTATGCGGGGGGTGCAGCCGCTTCAATACAGAGGCCACCCCATGTGGGATTTTAACGGGGAGGATGACGCCACCCGTTATGGTCGTAAGGGGCCAGCCTCAGCTGCCGCTCTAGTAAATATCTTATCCTCTTTGTACAAGGGAGAAGCGGATGAATTCCTCCACGTCAACCCGCAAGGCGGATTTGCTATGTACAACCCTCCGAGTTGGGTAAGTGGACAATTGTGCTTTCCCGTTCATTTTATATTCCCATGATTAAATATGTAGTCTAATGACTTCAACGCAGGAACTGCGTCAGGAGGTAAAGGATATAAACAGCCGTCCTCCACAGCCCGAGGACCCAGAACAGTCCCTCGATCCGGACTCCAAAGAGGATCCGGACATATCAGTGGAGCTTATTGACGGGGTGTTTCATCAGCTAAGAAAGGACAATACCTTGGTGGCCATTACGGCTGATTACCCAGGGTTAATCCTGGCCTCCCAGGTGACAAATACCGGAGCCTCATTCCCTTGAGAAGGATTCCACTCTAACGTATTTCAGTTTTTTTGATGACAACCGTGTTTTGCAGGGGAGATTCCGAGGCGGGAGGCCGAACCTGCGGTGGCTAGCCAACGAGGGGCCGTAGGGCCCCGTGGGGTAAAAAGGAACGTAGTCCGGACTGAGATGCCGGCGCAAAGGTATAGCGCACCCTCTTTTTCCTTGGTGTTATTTTTTCAGGATATATTAACGTTCGTGCTATCTTCAGGATGAAGAGACCTCGCCGGACTACATCCGGGGAGGTTGCCAATTGCGCCTCCACCAGCCAGGCTCCAACGCCTGGCCCGGAAGCGGAGGCGAGCACAAGGCGCGCACCGGACGCTCCTCCGACAGAGGATGCAGACAGGCTGTCTACCACCAATTCCGAGGTGGAGAGTGCCATGAACCACAGGCGTGACCGGACAGTTCTTCGCGACGCTTGTTTCTCCCAAGAGGCATTAGATGCCTTCAATTCGGGAGATGCGTACCTCCGTGCCGCTCAAAATCGTTTAGCCAGAGCCACGGAGCAGTATGTAAAAGACATATGGGTAAGAAAATTTTGGTAAATATAGATATACCAGTAGCCCCCGAGACTTGAAACAGTTAGAGTAACTGATTTAAGGATAATTTGTTATGCAGGTTCTTACAGAGAAGAATACCTCACTGTCCCAGGAGCTGGAAGAGTGCAAAGCCCAACTGGAGGCCGCACTAGCCGCGGCAGGGGAGCCCAAGGAGACCCCCTCTGGTAAGATACACTTCAAAAGATTAGTGTTTTGCGGCGTGGGTGCAAATCTGACAAATCATATTGCAGATGGCGCCAGACTAGATCCGGAGAGGCAACAACTCTTGCCCGGCTAAAGGCCGGTGAGAGTATGCTGACAAGGGTGAGGCGGGAGAAGAACGATCTTCAGGATGCCAACACCAAGCTGGATGTTGAACTTAAAGATGTTCGTGGCCAGCTGTCGGACTCCACTAAGGAGAATCAGCGGCTTCGACGCGGCATTTTTAGTAAGTGCTTAAGCGAATCTTTTGAGAAAAGGTTCGGCGAGGAAGTCGACTAACAGAGTAATGTTTGTAGGTATGCTAACAGGTCGTCCTGCAGAGGAGATGCCCGGTTCAACGGGTGACCTTCTTCCCGAGCTCTCGCAACTGCACGAGCGAGTTCGACAGGCGATGCAGGGTGTTGCCCAAGCCTTATGGCCATCCCTCCCCAGGCTCGAGGGCCTTGGAGAGCTTGCGGAGAAGCTGAAGGGAGCGCGGCGGCGCTTCCAGTTGTGGAAGATTTTGGCCTACCGCCAAGGCGCAAGGGAGGCCTGGGCCATGGTGAAGACGCGATACACCAAGGCTGACCCAAACCACATGGTCGAGGTCGGACCTGTGGGGCCTGATGGGAAGGAGATCCCTGTAAGCTTAGCATACGGCCAAGTAGAATTGGCCGCAAAGTATTCCCAGCAGGACTGTAAATTAGACAGCCTATTAGATTGTATAGAAGAGGAATACAAACAGTCAGAGTGACTATGTAATCTTTAATTGACATGTGTAATGCCTTCTAGCCGGATTGTAGATCGTTTGTCATTGCCGACCTTTTCGCTTCGACCTCGGGACCTGACGGTCCGGAGTGTATCCGAATACCCTATCGGTTAAGTACGAACCGGGGTATGCATGGAGACCAGGCGTAGGGGTCATTAGTGCTTTATCAGACAAGTGCCCAACTAGTTATGTTATATTACATGGTTAGTAAGAAACATCTTCCAGAGAGAATAGTTCCGTTAGGGGTTCCTTTCTCTGGGAGGCATGCCCTAAAGTGCATGTCTGGACTGCGAATGCAGGAAAATCATCTGGGGGCATGTATATAAATAAGTAAAAAAGGTCATCTTTTAGTTCACCGACCGAATATTCCCTTAAGAATGCTAGCTTTTGGCTTCACCCAGTCTGAGGTACAGATCCGGCTGATCCGGCAGTAACAATCGCAGAGGTGCTCCCTTTACCGCCTAGCCGAACAATCGGGAACGTAGGGGTAAGCACAGGAGCCAGGCAACCCAGCTTGGCCAAAACTTAAGTCATATCGATGCATATAATGGTGAAGAAAAGGTACATGCGGAAGTTTGATGCATGTGTTGGGCGTGAAGCCCATATAAATAAGCTTTTGTTAAAGAAGCCCCCAGGTTTAATGAGCGCGGGTGGCGCGTCACTTGATGAGCCTTTAAGGGCTATAAGAGAAAAGAGGAGAAGGAGATAAATGTAAGACAGAAAATGTAAAAAATGGACAGAGGAAGGAGACAAACACAGAATCCGGCGCTAGGCATAGAATCTTCGGAGACGGGTGGTGTTCCATGGGTTTGGCTCGAGTCGGTTATCCGACGCATCGCGCAGGCGGTACGGTCCACCAGTCAGGACTTGGTCGATTATGAAGGGACCTTCCCACTTGGACTTAAGTTTGTCCTTTTCCTTATCCGGCAGGCGTAGAACTAGTTCGCCAACTTTGTAATTTTTGGCCCGTACTTCTCTGCTTTGATATCTTCGAGCCTGCTGTTGATAAAATGCGGAACGGGCTTTTGCCACGTCACGCTCCTCCTCCAAGGCGTCCAAGTTGTCCTGCCGATCGAGCTCGGCTTCTCTTTCTTCGTACATGCGCACTCGAGGTGAGTCATGAATTATGTCGCAGGGCAAAACTGCCTCTGCGCCGTACACCATAAAGAATGGTGTGTATCCAGTGGTGCGATTTGGCGTGGTCTGCAGCCCCCAGAGTACGGAGTCAAGCTCCTCCACCTAGTGCGTATTAGATTCCTTGAGGGACCGCACTATTCTGGGTTTAATGCCGCTCATGATAAGACCATTTGCACATTCGACTTGGCTGTTAGTTTGTGGGTGATAGACGAAAGCATAGTCAAGCTTGATGCCCATGTTTTTGCACCAGAGTTTTACCTCGTCGGCAGTGAAGTTTGTGCCGTTATCAGTGATGATGCTGTGGGGGACGCCGTAACGGTGTACAACCCCGGATATGAAGTCTATCACAGGTCCGGATTCGGCCGTCTTAACAGGCTTGGCTTCTATCCATTTGGTGAACCTATCCACCATGACCAGTAAGTATTTTTTCTTGTGGGTTCCGCCTTTAAGGGGTCCAACCATGTCAAGCCCCCAGACCGCGAAAGGCCAAGTGATGGGGATAGTTCGGAGGGCGGTGGGTGGCATATGACTTTGGTTTGCAAAAAGCTGGCAACTGACGCATCGTTGGACCAAGTCCTGAGCGTCTGCTCGGGCCGTCGGCCAGTAAAAGCCCGTACGGAAAGCCTTGCTTACAAGGGACCGAGCTGCAGCGTGGTGGCCACCGAGTCCAGCATGAATTTCAGCCAGCAGGTCCCGCCCTTCCTCTTCGGAGATACACCTTTGAAGGACTCCGGTAGTGCTTTTCTTATGAAGCTCTCCCTCGTGGACTTTATAGGCTTTAGATCGCCGCACTATGCAGCGTGCCTCGTTTTGGTCCTCTGGGAGTTCCTGCCTAGTAAGGTAGGCTAGGAACGGTTCTATCCACAGGGCGATGACCGCCATTATTACGTGGGCTGAAGGTGTAATTCGGTGGCAAAGCCTCCAATTATGTCAGATTGTTCGGCGTCGAGTGGTGTGGTTAGGTCCGGGCTGTTATCTGTGGGTTCCCCCTCCCATGCTACGGATGGCTTGAACAGTATTTCTAAAAAGATGTTGGGGGGGACTGCATCGCGTTTTGCCCCAATGCGTGCCAGGACATCCGCTGCCTGATTGTTTTCTCGGGCTATATGATGAAACTCCAACCCTTCGAACCGAGCTGACATTTTTAGGACGGCGTTGCGGTAAGCTACCATTTTTGGATCCTTGGCATCGAAGTCTCCGTTTATTTGGGATATCACGAGGTTTGAGTCCCCGCGTACCTCTAGGCGTTGAATGCCCATGGATACTGCCATCCGGAGACCATGTAGGAGGGCCTCATATTCGGCTGCATTGTTGGAATCCGTGTACATGATCTGGAGCACATATTGAACTGTGTCTCCTGTGGGGGACGTCAAGATGACGCCAGCCCCTAGTCCGGCCAACATTTTGGAGCCGTCGAAATGCATGATCCAGTTTGAATATGTGCCGTACTCTTTAGGGAGCTCAGCCTCCGTCCATTCTGCGACGAAGTCGGCCAAAACTTGGGATTTAATAGCTCGCGTGGCTTATAGGTTAAATCGAACGGGAGGAGCTCGATGGCCCATTTTGCGATCCGGCCCGTTGCATCGCAGTTGTTGATAATATCGTTGAGTGGTACTTCCGAGGCTACTGTTATGGAACACTCTTGAAAGTAGTGTCGTAGCTTCCGGGATGCCATGAATACCGCGTATGCAATCTTTTGGTAATGCGGGTACCGTGATTTGCATGGAGTGAGGACAGTGGACACGTAGTAGACCGGCCTTTGAAGGGGGAGTTTGTGTCCGTCCGTTTCCCGCTCGACGACGAGCACTGCGCTGACAACTTGATGGGTTGCTGCGATGTACAATAGCATTGGTTCGCCGGTGTTTGGCCTGGCGAGGACTGGGTTTGTTGCCAATATGGCTTTTATTTCATCGAGTCCGGCCGTGGCAGCATCTGCCCACTCGAAGTGTTCGGTGTGCCGAAGGAGGCGATAAAGGGGCAGTGCCTTTTCTCCCAAGCGAGAGATAAAGCGGCTTAGAGCCGCCACGCATCCGGTTAATTTTTGTATCTGTTTGAGGTCCTCTGGGATATCCAGTTGCGACAAAGCTCGGATCTTGGCCGGATTTGCTTCAATTCCTCTACCGGATACAATGAAGCCCAAAAGCTTTCCAGCCGAAGACGCATTTTTCCGGGTTGAGCTTGATGTCGTATTTTCGGAGGTTTTTGAATGTTAGCCTCAAGTCGTCTACTAGAGATTCGACATGTCTTGTTTTGATGACCACGTCATCCACGTACACCTCCACTGTCTTGCCGATCTGGTTTGCCAGACATGTATGAATCATGCGCTGATATGTTGCGCCGGCATTTTTTAGCCCAAGGGCATTGTGTTGAAGCAGAATGGGCCGTATGGTGTGATGAATGCTGTTGCGGCTTGGTCTGATTCTGCCATCGTGATTTTATGGTAACCGGAGTATGCGTCGAGAAAACACAACGAATCGTGTCCTGCGGTGGCATCGATAATTTGATCGATACGGGGGAGGGGGAAGGGATCCTTTAGGCAAGCCTTGTTAAGGTCTTTAAAATCGACACACGGGCGCCAGGATTTGTCCTTCTTTGGTACCATCACCAGGTTTGCTAGCCAGTCCGGATGTTTTATGTCTCTAATGAATCCGGCCTCCAATAGCTTGGCTAGCTCCTCTCCCATAGCCTGTCTCTTGGGTTCGGAAAAATGCCGAAGGGCTTGTTTGACAGGTTTGAATCCTTTTAGGATATTTAAGCTGTGTTCGGCCAGCCTGCGTGGGATTCCTGGCATGTCTGAAGGGTGCTAGGCGAAGATGTCCCAATTTTCACATAGAAATTCTTGCAGTGCGGCGTCCATATCAGGGTTTAATCGTGCCCCGATGGAAGCTGTTTTATTGGGGTCCGTTGGATGGACCTAGAATTTTACTATTTTGTCTGCTGGCTTAAAGGATGTGGACTTGGATCTCTTGTCGAGTATCACATCATCCCTGTTAACCGTGGAGCGCAGCGCAGTCAGTTCCTCAGCTGCTAAGGCTTCGGATAGTGCCTCCAGGGCTAATGCGGTTATCTTGTTTTCGGCGCGGAGTGCTATGTCCGGATCACTAGCGAGAGTGATAATTCCGTTCGGCCCGGGCATCTTGAGCTTCATGTACCCGTAATGGGGTATTCCTTGGAAGATTGTAAATGCTTCCCGCCCTAGTAGGGCGTGATATCCGCTGCTGAACGGGGCCACCTAAAATGTGATGTCTTCGGATCTGTAATTATCTGGCGTGTCGAACACCACATCTAGTGTGATTTTTCCTGTACATCATGCTTCCCATCTGGGGATTATTCCTCTAAAGGTTGTGCTGTTTCGTTCAACGCGGCTCCAGTCTAATCCCATTTTTTGAAGGGTTTCCTCATAAATGAGGTTCAATCCGCTGCCTCCATCCATGAGTACCTTGGTGAGGCGAAAGCCGTCCACTATTGGACTGAGGACCAATGCGGCTGGTGCTCGGGCTGTTTAGAATTTAGGTTCATCACTTGCATTGAAGGTAATAGCCGTGTCACTCCATGGATTTATTGTTGCTACTTGGTAGACTTCGGCAAGGCTGCGGAGTGTTCTTTTTCGCATGTTATTTGATGCGAAGGTCTCGAAGACTGTGAGGACGGTACTGGTGTCCCCGGGGTGGTTTTCTGTGGCCTCCAAAATTAAGAGGTCCTCGCCAATTTTGGCCACCTGCCGGAGTATCCAACATGCTCTAAGGCTGTGAGTTGGTGTGGCGTCCTCTGTACTATGAATTTTACAGGGTCCATCAAGCCATTTTTCCAGTACGGTTCCATGCTCTGAAGAGGGTTTTGGTTTTTTGGTGTTTAACCCGGGTGTCTTACGATGATGCACCCTCTTAGTTCGGACGGGATTGCTATTCAAGGCTGGATTATCCCAAAATTTTATTTCGGTTTTCCAGGCACTTTCCATCGCACAGTACTTTTGTACTATGGACGCCAAGTCAGTGAAGCGTGTAATATCACGACGACTTATGGCGTTAAGGATTCCCTCGTCCGTGCAATTACTGCAGAAGATTGATATTGCGTCTCCGTCATGACAATCCTTTATCCTGTTCATAACCAGGAGGAATCTGGCCCAGTAATGATGTACTGTTTCCTCGGGCTTTTGCCTGATTTGGGAAAGATCGCTTATGTTCGGGTGGGCGGGTGGCGTTGAATCTGAAACCTTGCTCAATCTAAGATTCAGAGGCCGAAGAGCTTCCGAACTCTGAGGTTCGGATTCTTGGATGTTGTCCAATGAGTCTAGCCCGTTGCCTGATTCTAAGCTCAGGTCTCGAGTTACATCCTTCCCTCCGCGGGTATCCGGCTTGGAGGGGTCGGGAATTCAGACGTAACTAGTCCATAAAATAGATGAAGGGTCACAGCACTGCGCCTCTACCACGACAACGTGGTGGGTGGCCCGGGGAGAGTTAATTTCTCTTAGATCGGGTTTAAGCCCAACCTGGTCGTAATCCCTGGCGACCGCCAGGGCGGCGATGCGATCCAAGAGCTCATTTACGGAAGAGAGCTCCATCAGATCTAGCTGCTTGACAAGTTCCGAGCTGACGTGAAGGTTGCTTTTGATGACCCGAGAGGTCACCGTCGGCGCAACTGCCGAACAGGCGGTCATGAGGAAACCACCTAGCCGGAGAGTTTGGCCGACAGCCAAGGCTCCTTTAGCGATGGTGCCGTCTTTAAAGACGGGAGGAGGCATCCTTCCTGATTGCGACGGCACAGTGGAACTCTCAATGAAATCACCAATGTCGGTGTCAAAACCGGCGGATCTCGGGTAGGGGTCCCGAACTGTGCGTCTAGGCCGGATGGTAACAGGAGACAAGGGACACGATGTTTTTACCCAGGTTCGGGCCCTCTCGATGGAGGTAAAACCCTACTCCTGCTTGATTAATATTGATGATATGGGTAGTACAAGAGTAGATCTACCATGAGATCAAGGAGGCTAAACCCTAGAAGCTAGCATATGGTATGATTGTTGTATGATGATGTTGTCCTACGGACTAGAACCCTCTGGTTTATATAGACACCGGATAGGGTTAGGGTTACACAGAGTCGGTTACAATGGTAGGAGATCTTGAATATCCGCATCGCCAAGCTTGCCTTCCACGCCAAGGAAAGTCCCATCCGGACACGGGACGAAGTCTTCAATCTTGTATCTTCATAGTCCAGGAGTCCGGCTGAAGGTATTGTCCAGCTATCCGAACACCCCCTAATCCAGGACTCCCTCAGCAAGGAAGTGGAAAGAAACAATAGCAATCTCAACATAACAAGAGGTAATTTATTATCATGAAAATTTCTACAACCATATTTTCCTCTCTCATAATAACTACATGTGGGATCATAAGCAAATTTATCAAAATAGCTATCACAATAAATATTTTCAACACGATCCACATGCATGCAAAGTTGACACTCTTCCAAAATAGTGGGATTAACATTAACTAAAGTCATGACCTCATCAAACCCACTTTCAATATTGTTGTAAACACTATTATCAATCTCATATTCATCATGGGGCTTAAATAATTTTTCAAAATCAAAAGAAGAATCACCCCAATCATGATCATTGCAGCAAGTAGTAGACATAGCAAAACTAGCATCCCCAAGCTTAGGGTTTTGCATATTATTAGCATAATTGACATCAAGAGAATTTATAGTAAAATCATTGCAATCATGCTTTTCATCGAAGGAACTACCAAGTATGGGTGCAATAGCAATGATCTCATGTTTAACATAAGGAACTATAGGAAATCATCTTCATAAATATTGGCATCATGGCCACAAGAATAGCAAGCATCATGTTCATCAAGGGATATTTCAATCAAATCATCAGAATCATCATTATCTATAGATTCATGCATATCATTATTTCCTTCCAAAGCAACGGTCATTCTCTCAATAAATTTTTTGACATAGACATTATGAGCATAGTTTTCATAGCAATATTTAAGTGTGTCAAAATTTTCAGATTCGTAGAGAGTAATATCATACTTTTCAATCAAAGAAGCAACTTCATAAGCACCCGTAAAAGCAACAAATTCTTCAATTTGTTCGATATCATAGTAACTATAAACACCCTTTGCATAAGAAGATAAGATTTCATTTTCATTAAACTCACATAGGTAAGGAAGGTGTTTTTTAGGGTTCTTAGATCAACAAGTAAAATCATAAATTTCACAAAGATTCCAAGCATAACATAGCAATCTGTTTATTTGATTCCATAAGAGTCTCCCTTTTTCAAACAAACGGTGACGCACAAAATGAGCATGCTCATCTAGAGATTTCCCATCAACTAGGCTAGTTGGGGTTTCAGTACGAGCGCATAAGGATCAAAGATGATCCAAGTAGAACACTTTGAGTGGATCCATATCAATAGATTTTTAGCAAGCAAAGATGCAAGCAAATAGAAGGCACATGGAAACACAAAAAAAAGACATACGGGAAGAAGGCGAAGAAAGGGCGAATAAAACGGCAAGGGTGAATGGGGGAGAGGAAAACGAGAGGCAAATGGAAAATAATGTAATGCGGGAGATAAGGGTTTGTGATGGGTACTTGGTATGTTGACTTTTGCGTAGGCCTCCCCAGCAATGGCGCCAGAAATCCTTCTTGCTACCTCTTGAGCACTGTGTTGGTTTTCCCTTGAAGAGGAAAGGGTGATGCAGCAAAGTAGCGTAAGTATTTCCCTCAGTTTTTGAGAACCAAGGTATCAATCCAGTAGGAGGCTACGCGCAAGTCCCCCGCACCTACACAAAACAAATAAATCCTCGCAACCAACGCGATAAGGGGTTGTAAATACCTAGACGGTCACTTACGAGAGTGAGATCTGATAGATAAGATAGGATAATATTTTTGGTATTTTTATGATAAAGATGCAAACTAAAATAAAAGCAAAGTAAAAAGCAAAGGAAATAACTAAGTGTTGGAAGATTAATATGATGAAGATAGACCCGGGGGCCATACGTTTCACTAGCGGCTTCTCTCAAGAGCATAAGTATTTTACGGTGGGTGAATGAATTACTGTTGAGCAATTGACATAATTGAGCATAGTTATGAGAATATCTAGGTATGATCATGTATATAGGCATCACGTCCGAGACAAGTAGACCGACTCCTGCCTGCATCTACTACTATTACTCCACTCATCGACCGCTATCCAACATGCATCTAGAGTATTATGTTCATAAAAACGGAGTAATGCCTTAAGTAAGATGACATGATGTAGAGGGATAAATTCATGCAAATATGATAAAAACCCCATCTTGTTATCCTCGATGGCAACAATACAATACGTGCCTTGCTGCCCCTACTGTCACTTGGAAAGGACACTGCAAGATTGAACCCAAAGCTAAGCACTTCTCCCATTGCAAGAAAGATCAATCTAGTAGGCCAAACCAAACTGATAATTCGAAGAGACTTGCAAAGATAACCAATCATACATAAAAGAATTCAGAGAAGATTCAAATATTGTTCATAGATAAACTTGATCATAAACCCACAATTCATCGGTCTCAACAAACACACCGCAAAAGAAGATTACATTGAATAGATCTCCACTAGAGAGGGGGAGAACTTTGTACCGAGATCCAAAAAGAGAGAGGAAGCCATCTAGCTAATAACTATGGACCCGAAGGTCTGAGGTAAACTACTCACACTTCACCGGAGAGGCTATGGTGTTGATGTAGAAGCCCTCTATGATCGATTCCCCTTCCGGCGGAGCTCCGGAACAGGCCCCAAGATGGGATCTCATGGGTACAGAAGGTTGTGGTGGTGGAATTAGGTTTTTCGCTCCGTATCTGATCGTTTGGGGGTACATAGGTATATATAGGAGGAAGGAGTATGTCGGTGGAGCAACAGGGGCCCACGAGGGTGGAGGGCGCGCCCTGGGGGGGTAGGCGCGCCCCCTACCTCATGGCTTCCCTGTTGGTTGCTTGATGTAGGGCCCAAGTCTCCTGGATCTTGTTCGTTCCAAAAATCACATTCCTGAAGGTTTCATTCCGTTTGGACTCTGTTTGATATTCCTTTTTTTGCGAAACTCTGAAATAGGCAAAAAACAACAATTCTGGGCTGGGCCTCCGGTTGATAGGTTAGTCCCAAAAATAATATAAAAGTGAATAATAAAGCCCAATAATGTCCAAAACAGAAGATTATATAGCATGGAGCAATCAAAAATTATAGATACGTTGGAGACATATCACATGGCACTTTATGATTTGCATGTGATGTTTGTCATGATTACATCTTATTTGCTTAGAACGACGGTGGCATAAAATAAGATGATCCCTCACTAAAATTTCAAGAAATGTGTTCCCCCTAACTGTGCACCATTGCGAAGGTTCGTTGTTTCAAAGCACCACATGATGATCGGGTGTGATAGATTCTAATGTTCGCATACAACGGGTGTAAGCCAGATTTACACATGCGAAACACTTAGGTTGACTCGACGAGCCTAGAATGTATAGACATGGCCTCAGAACACGAGAGACCGAAAGTTCGAACATGAGTCGTATAGTAGATGCGATCAACATGGAGATGTTCACCATTGATGATTAGTCTGTCTCATGTGATGATCAGACACGACCTAGTATATTGGGATCATGTATCACTTAGATGACTATAGGGATGTCTATCTGAGTGGGAGTTCATTAAATAATTTGATTAGATGAACTTAATTATCATGAACATAGTCTAAATTATCTTTGCAAATTATGTTGTAGATTAATAGCTCGCGCTTTAGCTCCCTGTTTTAATACGTTCCTAGAGAAAGACTAAGTTGAAAGATATTGTGAGCAATTGTGCGGACTAGGGCTGTAGTCTGAGGATTGTCCTCATTGCTACCCAATAGACTTCTATCCTTGATGCACCGCTCGGTGTGCCAACCCCTCCAGCGTCGTGTGTGGATGTTGTGAACATCTGGCAGACACGTTCTGATGACTACCTGATAGTTTAGTGCCCCATGCTTTATGGCTTAGAGTCGGGGCTCCAAAAGCATTTTGAACGCCATGGAATATATGAGATGTTCCAAGAGCTGAAATTGGTATTTCGGGCTCATGCCCGTGTTGAGAGGTTGAGACCTCTGACAAGACTTTTGCCTACAAGATGGAGGAGAATATCTCAGCCAGTGAGCATGTGCTCAGAATGTCTGGGTGCTTCAATTGCTTAAATCAAATGGGATTCAATCTTCCAGATAAGGGAGTGATTGACAAAGTTATCCAGTCACTATCGCCAAGCTACTAGAGCTTCGTGATGAACTATAACATGCAAGGGAAGATGATCCCGGAGCTGTTCGTCGAGCTTAAGGCCGTGAAGGTAGAAATCAAGAAGGAGCATCAAGTGTTGATGGTTAACAAGACCACTGGTTTCAAGAAGGGCAAGGGCAAGAAGGGAAACTTCATGAATGGCAAGCCAGTTGCCACTCAAGTGAAGAAACCCAAGAACCCAAACCCGAGACGAAGTGCTTCTATTAGGGGAACGGTCACTGGTTGCGGAACTGCCTCAAATACTTGGTAGATAAGAAGGCTGGAAACTTCAACAAAAGTATATTTTATATATGTGTTATTGATGTGTACTTTATTAGTATCCTAGTAGCACATGGGTATAAGATACCGGTTTAGTTGCTAATATTAGTAACTCGAAACAAAAGCTATGGAATAAACGGAGACTAGCTAAGGGCGAGGTGACGATGTGTGTTGGAAGTGTTTCCAAGGATGATATGATCACCATCAAACGCTTCCTCTACCATAAATGTTGTTTGCATTGGTGTTTGCATTGAGCATGAACATGATTAGATCATGTTTATTGCAGTAGGTTATTCATTTAAGTCAGAGAATAATGGTTATTATGTTTACATGAATAATACCTTCTATGGTCATGCACCCAATGTGAATGGTTTGTTGAATCTCGGTCGTAGTGCTACACATGTTCATAACATTGATGCCAAAAGATGTAGAGTTGATAATGATAGTACCACTTTCTTGTGGCACCGCCGCTTAGGTCATATTGGTGTAAAGTGCATGAAGAACCTCCATGCTAATGGACTTTTGGAGTCACTTGATTTTGAATTACCTAACACATGCGAACCATGCCTCATAAGCAAGATGACTAAAACCCCGTTTTCTGGTACAATGGAACGTGCAAGTGACTTGTTGGAAATCACACATGCTGATGTGTGTGGTCCGATGAGTGCTGACGCACGCGGTGGATATCGTTATTTTCTCACCTTCACCGATGAATTGAGTAGATATGGGTATATTTACTTAATGAAGCATAAGTCTGAGACATTTGAAAAGTTCAAGCATTTTCAGAGTGAAGTTGAGAATCATCATAACAAGAAGATCAAGTTCCTATGATCTGAGAGTATCTGAGTTATGAGTTTGGCAATCACTAAAGACAAGGTGGAATCATTTCACAGTTGATGCCACTTGGAATACCATAGCGTAATGGTGTGTTCGAACATCGTAATCGCACCCTATTGGATATGGTGCGATATATGATGTCTCTTACCGATCTACCGCTATCGTTTTGGGGTTATGCATTAGAGACAACTACATTCACTTTAAATAGGGCACCATCTAAGTCGGAGATGACACTATATGAACTATGGTTTGGCAAGAAACCAAAGTTGTTGCTTCTTAAGGTTTGGGGCTACGATGCTTATGCCAATAGGCTTCGGCCAGAAAAGCTCAAACCCAAAGCGGAAGATTGCGTCTTCATAGAATACCCAAACAAGATGATTGGGTATACCTTCTATCTTAGATCTGAAGGCAAAGTGTTTGTCGCTAGGAATAGGTCCTTTCTCTCGAAAGAGTTTCTCTTGAAAGAATTGAGTGGGAGGAAAATGGAACTTGATGAGGTTGTTGAACCTTCACTTCAATCAGAGAGTAGCGCAACACAGAAAGATGTTTTTGTGTCACTTACCTCAGTTGAAGGGAAAGCTAATGATGATGATCGTGGAGCTTCAGATCAAGTTACTATCGAACCTCGTAGGTCGACAAGGGTGTGTACAACTTCTGAGCGGTAACCCTGTTTTAAAGGTCATGTTGTTGGACAACAATGAACCTATGAGCTATGGAGAAGCGATGGTGGGCCCGGATTCCAACAAATGGCTAGGAGCCATGAAATCCGAGATAGGATCCATGTATGAGAACAAAGTATGGACTTTGGTGGACTTGCCCGATGATCAGCAAGCCATTGAATAAATGGATCTTTAAGAAGAAGATAGACGCTGATGGTAATTTCACCATTTATGAAGCTCGACTTGTCTCAAAGAAGTTTCTGACAAGTTCAAGGAGTTGACTGTGATGAGACTTTCTCAATCATAGCGATGCTAAAGTCTGTTAAAATTATGTTAGCAGTTGTTGTTTCATTTACGAAATCTGTCAGATGGATGTCAAAACAAAGTTTCCTTGACGGTTTCCATGAGGAAAGGTTGTATGTGATACATCCAGAAGGTTTCGTCGATCCTAAGGATGCTAAAAGGTATGCAAACTCCAGCGATCCTTCTATGGATTGGAGCAAGCATCTCAGAGTTGGATCATACGCTTTGATGGGGTGATCAAAGCTTTTGGGTTTATACAAAGTTTGCAAGAAACTTGTATTTATAAGAAAGTGAGTGGGAGCACTACAACATTTCTGATAAGTATATGTGGATGACATATTGTTGATCGGAAATGATGTATAATTTCTGGAAAGCATAAAGGGTTGTTTGAATGGAGTTTTTCAAAGGAAGACCTGTGTAAAACTGCTTACATGTTGGGTATCAAGATCTATAGAGATAGATCAAGACGCCTGATAAGGCTTTCACATAGCACATACCTTGACATGAGCTTGAAGGAGTTCAAGATGGATCAGTCAAAGAAGGATTTCTTGCCTGAGTTGTAAGGTGTGAAGTTAAGCCTTGAAGCTCGACCTCAGCAGAAGAAAGAGAAAGGACGAAAGTCGTCCCCTATGCCTTAGCCATAGGCTATATACGATATGCCATGCTGTGTACCGCGATGTGCCTTGCCACGTGTCTAGCAAGGGGGTATAAGAGTGATCCAGGAGTGGATCATTGGACAGCGGTCAAAATTGTCCTTAGGAATAAGGAAATGTTTCTCGATTATGGAGGTGATGAAGAGTTCGGCATAAAGGGTTACGTCGATGCAAGCTTTAACACCTATCCGAATGACTCTGAGTAGCAAACCGGATACGTATAGTGGAGCAACCATTTGGAATAGCTCCAAGTGGATCATGGTAGCAACATCTACAATGTGACATAGAGATTTGCGAAGTACACACGGATCTGAATGTTGCAGAGCCGTTGACTAAAACCTCTCTCACAAGCATAACATGATCAAACCCTAGAACTCATTGAGTGTTAATAACATGGTGATGTGAACTAGATTATTGACTCTAGTAAACTCTTGGGTGTTAGTCACATGGCGATGTGAACTATGAGTGTTAATCACATGGCGATGTGAACTAGATTATTGACTCTACTAAACTCTCTGGGTGTTAGTCACATGGCGATGTGAACTATGAGTGTTAATCACATGGTGATGTGAACTAGATTATTGACTCTAGTGCAAGGGGGAGATTGTTGGAAATATGCCCTAGAGGCAATAATAAAATGGTTATTATTATATTTCCTTGTTCATTATAATTGTCTATTGTTCATGTTTAATTGTATTAACCGGAAACCGTAATACATGTGTGAATACATAGATCACAACATGTCCCTAGTGAGCCTCTAGTTGACTAGCTCGTTGATCAATAGATGGTTGTGGTTTCCTAACCATGGACATTGGATGTCATTGATAACAGGATCACATCATTAGGAGAATGATGTGATGAACAAGACCCAATCCTAAGCATAGCACAAGATCATGTAGTTCGTTTGCTAAAGCTTTTCTAATGTCAAGCATCATTTCCTTAGAACATGAGATTGTGCAAATCTCAGATATCGTAGGAGTGCTTTGGGTGTATCAAACGTCACAACGTAACTGGGTGGCTATAAAGTGTTGGGGAATGTAGTATTTCAAAAAAATTCCTACAATCACGCAAGATCTATCTAGGAGAAGCATAGCAACGAGCGGGGAGAGTGTGTCTACGTACCCTCATAGACCAAAAGCGGAAGCGTTTAGTAACACGGTTGATGTAGTCGAACGTCTTCGCGATCCAATCGATCCAAGTACTGAAAGCACGGCACCTCCGTGATCAGCACACGTTCAGCTCGGTGAAGTCTCTCGAACTCTTGATCCAGTTGAGGCCGAGGGAGAGTTCCGTCAGCACGATGGCGTGGTGACGATGATGATGAAGTTACCGGTGCAGGGCTTCGCCTAAGCACTATGACGATATGACCGAGGTGTGTAACTGTGGAGGGGGGCACCGCACACGGCTAAAAGATCAACTTGTGTGTCTATGGGATGCCCCCTGGCCACGTATATAAAGGATTGGGGAAGAGGAGGCCGGCCTAGGAGGGGCGCGCCTATAGGGGGAGTCCAACTAGGATTCCCAATCCTAGTTGGAGTCCCCTTCCTTTTCCAAGAGGGGAGAGAGGGAAGGAGTAGGAGAGGGAGAAGAAAAGAGAGGGGGGCGCCGCCCCCTCCCTAGTCCAATTCAGACTTGCCATGGGGGCGGGGGGCGGCCACCCCTTGAGGCCCTTCTCTCCTTTCCTGTATGGCCCATTAAGGCCCACTACTTCCCCCGGCGAATTCCCGTAACTCTCCGGTACTCCGAAAAATATCCGAATCACTCGGAACCTTTCCAATGTCCGAATATAGCCTTCCAATATATCAATCTTTACGTCTCGACCATTTTGAGACTCCTCGTCATGTCCGTGATCTTATCCGGGACTCCGAACAACCTTCGGTACATCAAATCACATAACTCATAATACAAATCGTCATCGAACGTTAAGCGTGCGGACCCTACGGGTTCGAGAACTATGTAGACATGACCAAGACACATCTCCAGTCAATAACCAATAGCGGAACCTGGATGCTCTGCACGGAGCTACTCTAGATAATTGCTCCCACTTTCAATATGTATCTAGATTGAGACTTAGAGTCATCCGGATCAGTGTCAAAGCTTGCATCGGCATAACTCTTTACGATGAACTCTTTATCACCTCCATAACCGAGAAATATCTCCTTATTCCACTAAGGATAATTTTGACCGTTGTCCAGTGATCCACTCTTGGATCACTATTGTACCCTCTTGCCAAACTCATGGTGAGGTTAACAATAGGTCTGGTACACAGCATAGCATACTTCATAGAACCTATGACTGAGGCATAGGGAATGAGTTTTCATTCTCTTCCTATTTTCTGCCGTGGTCGGTTTTTGAGTCTTCACTCAACTTCACACCTTACAACACAGGCAATAACTCCTTCTTTAACTGTTCCATTTTGAACTACTTCAAAATCTTGTCAAGGTATGTACTCATTGAAAAAACTTATCAAGCGTCTTGTTCTATCTCTACATATCTTGATGCTCAATATGTAAGCAGCTTCATCGAGGTCTTTCTTTGAAAAACTCCTTTCAAACAGTCCTTTATGCTTTCCAGATAAATTCTACATTATTTTCGATCAACAATATGTCATTCACATATACTTATCAGAAATGTCGTAGTGCTCCCACTCACTTTCTTGTAAATACAGGCTTCTCAAAAAGTTTGTATAAACCATATGCTTTGATCACACTATCAAAGCGTATATTCCAACTCCGAGATGCTTGCACCAGTCCATAGATGGATCGCTGGAGGTTGCACACTTTGTTAGCACCTTTAGGATTGACAAAACCTTCTTGTTGCATCATATACAACTCTTCTTTAAGAAATCCATTAAGGAATGTAGTTTTGACATCCATTTACCAAATTTCATAAAAGGTGGCAATTGCTAACATGATTCAGACAGACTTAAGCATCGCTACGAGTGATAAAATCTTATCGTAGTCAACACCTTGAACTTGTCGAAAACTTTTTGCGACGATTCGAGCTTATCAGCGTCCGTCTTCCTCTTGAAGATCCATTTATTCTCCATGGCTTGCCGATCATCGGGCAAGTCAACCAAAGTCCACACTTTGTTCTCATACATGGATCCCGTCTCAGATTTTATGGCCTCAAGCCATTTCGCGGAATCTGGGCTCATCATCGCTTCCTCATAGTTCGTAGGTTCATCATGGTCCAGTAACATGACTTCCAGAACAGGATTACCGTACCACTCTGGTGCGGACCGTACTCTGGTTGACCTACGAGGTTCGGTAGTAACTTGATCTGAAGTTTCATGGTCATCATCATTTGCTTCCTCATTAATTGGTGTAGGAATCACTGGAACTGATTTCTGTGCTGAACTACTTTCCAATTCGGGAGAAGGTACAATTACCTCATCAAGTTCTACTTTCCTCCCACTCACTTCTTTCGAGAGAAACACCTTCTCTAGAAAGTATTCATTTTTAGCAACGAAAATCTTTCCTTCGGATCTGTGATAGAAGATGTACCCAATAATCTTCTTTGGGTATCCTATGAAGACACATTTCTCCGATTTGGGTTCGAGCTTATCAGGTTGAAGCTTTTTCACATAAGCATCGCAACCCCAAACTTTAAGAAACGACAACTTGGGTTTCCTGCCAAACCACAGTTTATATGGTGTCGTCTCAACAGATTTAGATGGTGCCCTATTTAACATGAATACATCTGTCTCCAATGCATAACCCTAAAACGATAGTGGTAAATCGGTAAGAGACATCATAGATCGCACCATATCTAATAAAGTACGGTTATGACATTTCGGACACACCATTACGCTGTGGTGTTCCAGGTGGCGTGAGTTGTGAAACTATTCCACATTGTTTCAAATGAAGACCAAACTCATAACTCAAATATTCACCTCCAGGATCAGATCGTAGAAACCTTATTTTCTTGTTACGATGATTTTCCACTTCACTCTGAAATTCTTTGAACTTT
Source organism: Triticum aestivum (assembly GCF_018294505.1). NCBI lineage: Eukaryota > Viridiplantae > Streptophyta > Magnoliopsida > Poales > Poaceae > Triticum > Triticum aestivum. The sequence continues at coordinate 21,795,281 of NC_057804.1, read as the reverse complement.
TCAAATGTTTCAGACTTATGTTTCATCAAACAGATATACCCATATCTGCTCAAATCATATGTGAAGGTCAAAAAATAACGATACCCGCCGCAAGCCTCAACACTCATCGGACCGCATACAATTAGTATGTATTATTTCCAATAAGTCAGTTGCTCGCTCCATTGTTCCGAAGAACAGAGTCTTAGTCATCTTGCTCATGAGGCATGGTTCGCAAGCATCAAGTGATTCATAATCAAGTGATTCCAAAAGTCCATCAGCATGGAGTTTCTTCATGCGCTTTACACCAATATGACCTAAACGGCAGTGCCACATATAAGTTGCACTATCATTATTAACTTTGCATCTTTTGGCTTCAATATTATGAATATGTGTATTACTACGATCGAGATTCAATAAACCATTTATATTGAGTGTATGACCATAGATGGGTTTATTCATGTAAATAGAATATCAATTATTCTTTGACTTAAATGAATAACCGTATTGCAATAAACATGATCCAATCATACTCATGCTCAACGCAAACACCAAATAACATTTATTTTAGGTTCAACACTAATCCCGAAGGTAAAGGGAGTGTATGATGGTGATCTTATCAACCTTGGAATCACTTTCAACTCACATCATCACCTCGCCCTTAACTAGTCTCTGTTTATTTTGCAACCCCTGTTTCGAGTTACTACTCGCAACTGAACCCAGTATCAAATACTGAGGGGTTGCTATAAACACTAGTAAAGTACACATCAATAACATGTATATCAAATATACCTTTGTTCACTTTGCCATCCTTCTTATCCGCCAAGTATCTAGGGCAGTTCCACGTCCAGTGACCATTTCCTTTGCAGTAGAAGCACTCAGTTTCAGGCTTGGGTCTATCTTTGGGCTTCTTCATAGGAGTGGCAACTTGCTTGCCATTCTTCTTAAAGTTCCCTTTCTTTTTCTTGCCCTTTTACTTGAAACCAGTGGTCTTGTCGACCATCAACACTTGATGCTTTTCTTGATTTCTACCTTCGCTGATTTCAGCATCGCGAAGAGCTCGGGAATCATTTTCGTCATCCCATACATATTATAGTTCATCACGAAGTTCTAGTAACTTGGTGATAGTGACTAGAAAACTTTGTCAAGCACTATCTTGTCTGGAAGATTAACTCCCACTTGATTCAAGAGATTGTAGTACCCAGACAATCTGAGCACATGCTCACTGGTTGAGCTATTCTCCTCCATCTTGTAGGCAAAGTACTTGTTAGAGGTCTCGTACCTCTTAGCACGGGCATGAGTCTGAAATATCATTTTCAGCTCTCGGAACATCTTATATGCTCTGTGGCATTCAAAGCGTTTTTGAAGTCCCGGTTCTAAGCCGTAAAGCATGGTGCACTAAACTATCAAGTAGTCATCATATCAAGCTTTGCTAAACGTTTATAACGTCTGCATCTGCTCCTGCAATAGGTCCGTCACCTAGCGGTGCATCAAGGACATAATTTTTCTATGCAGCAATGAAGATAATCCTCAGATCATGGACCTAGTACGCATCATTGCTATTATCATCTTTCAACATAGTTTTTCTCTAGGAACATATCAAAAATAAACGGGGAGCTACATCATGAGCTATTGATCTACAACATAGATATGCTAATGCTATCAGGACTAAGTTCATGATAAATTAAAGTTCAATTAATCATATTACTTAATAACTCCCACTTAGATAGACATCCCTCTAATCATCTAAGTGATCACGTGATCCATATCAACTAAATCATGTCCGATCATCACGTGAGATGGAGTAGTTTTCAATGGTGAACATCACTATGTTGATCATATCTACTATATGATTCACGCTCGACCTTTTGGTCTTAGTGTTCCGAGGCCATATCTGCATATGCTAGGCTCGTCAAGTTTAACCCGAGTATTCTGCATGTGCAAAACTGGCCTGCACCCATTGTATGTGAACGTAGAGCTTATCACACCCGATCATCACGTGGTGTCTTGGCACGACGAATTGTTGCAACGGTGCATACTCAGGGAGAACACTTGTACCTTGAAATTTAGTGAGATATCATCTTATAATGCTACCGCCGTAGTAAGCAAAATAAGATGCATAAAGGATAAACATCACATGCAATGAAATAAGTGATATGATATGGCCATCATCATCTTGTGCCTTTGATCTCCATCTCCAAAGCACCGTCATGATCACCATCGTCACCAGCTTGACACCTTGATCTACATCGAAGCATCATTGTCGTCTCGCCAACTATTGCTATTACGACTATCGCTACAGCTTAGTGATAAAGTAAAGCAATTACATGGCGATTACATTTCATAGAATAAAGCGACAACCATATGGCTCCTGCCAGTTGCTGATAACTGTTACAAAACATGATCATCTCATACAACAATTTATATCTCATCACGTCTTGACCATATCACATCACAGCAAGACCTGCAAAAACAAGTTAGACGTCCTCTACTTTGTTGTTGCAAGTTTTACATGGCTGCTACGGGCTTCGAGCAAGAACCGTTCTTACCTACGCATCAAAACCACAACGATTTTTCGTCAAGTGTGCTGTTTTAACCTTCAACAAGGACCGGGCGTAGTCACACTCGAATCAACTAAAGTAGGAGAAACGGACACCCACTAGCCACTTGTGTGCAAAGCACATCTGTAGAACCAGTCTCATGAATGCGGTCATGTAATGTCGGTCTGAGCCACTTCATCCAACAATACCGCCGAATCAAAGTATGACATGCTGGTAAGCAGTATGACTATTATCGCCCACAACTCTTTGTGTTCTACTCGTGCATATAACATATACGCATAGACCTGGCTCGGATGCCACTGTTGGGGAATGTAGTATTTCAAAAAAGCAAACCAACGAGCGGGGAGAGTGTGTCTACGTACCCTCGTAGACCGAAAGCGGAAGCATTTAGTAACGAGATTGATGTAGTCGAACGTCTTCGCGATCCAACCGATCCAAGTACCGAAAGCACGACACCTTCGCGATCAGCACACATTCAGCTCGGTGACGTCCCTCGAACTCCTGATCCAGTTGAGAGCGAGGGTGAGTTTCGTCAGCATGACAGCGTGGTGATGGTGATGATGAAGTTACTGGCGCAGGGCTTCGCCTAAGCACTACGACGATATGATCGAGGTGTGTAACTGTGGAGGAGGGCACCGCACACGGCTAAAATATCAACTTGTGTGTCAATGGGGTGCCCCCTGGCCACGTATATACAGAAGGGGGGAAGAGGAGGCCGGCCTAGGAGGGGCGCGCCTATAGGGGGAGTCCAACTAGGATTCCCAATCCTAGTTGGAGTCCCCTTCCTTTTCCAAGAGGGGAGAGAGGGAAGGAGTAGGAGAGGGAGAAGGAAAGATAGGGGGGCGCCGCCCCCTCCCTGGTCCAATTTGGACTTGCCATGAGGTGGCGCACGGCCACCCCTTGAGGCCCTTCTCTCCATTCCCGTATGGCCCATTACAGCCCACTACTTCCCCCGGCGAATTCCCGTAACTCCGCGGTGCTCTGAAAAATACCCGAATCACTCGGAACCTTTCCGATGTCCGAATATAGCCTTCCAATATATCAATCTTTAGGTCTCGACCATTTCGAGACTCTTCGTCATGTCCATGATATCATCCGGGACTCCGAACAACCTTCGGCACATCAAATCACAAAGCTCATAATAAAAATCATCATCGAACGTTAAGCGTGCGGACCCTACGAGTTCGAGAACTATGTAGACATGACCGAGACACATCTTCGGTCAATAACCAATAGCGGAACCTGGATGCTCATATTGGCTCCTACATATTCTACGAAGATCTTTATCGGTCAAATAGCATAACAACATACATTGTTCCCTTTGTCATCGGTATGTTACTTGCCCGAGAGTCGATCATCGGTATCACCATACCTAGTTCAATCGTGTTACTGGCAAGTCTCTTTACTCGCTCCGTACTTGATACGTCTCCAACATATCTATAATTTTTGATTGCTCTATGCTATATTATCTTCTGTTTTGGACATTATTGGGCTTTATTAGTCACTTTTATATTATTTTTGGGACTAACCTATTAACTGGAGGCCCAGCCCAGAATTGTTGTTTTTTGCCTATTTCAGATTTTCGCAGAAAAAGAATATCAAACGGAGTCCAAACGGAATGAAACCTTCGGGGACGTGATTTTAGGAACGAACATGATCCAGGAGACTTGGACCCTACGTCAAGGAAGCTTCCAGGAAGCCACGAGGTAGGGGGCGCGCCTACCCCCCCAGGCGCGCCCTCCACCCTCGTGGGCCACACGTTGCTCCACCGACGTACTCCTTCCTCCTATATATACCTACGTACCCCCAAACAATCAGATACAGAGCCAAAAACATAATTCCACCGCCACAACCTTCTGTACCCACGAGATCCCATCTTGGGGCCTGTTCTGAAGCTCCGCCGGAGGGGGCATTGATCAAGGAGGGCTTCTACATCAACACCAAAGCCTCTCCGATGAAGTGTGAGTAGTTTACCTCAGACCTTCGGGTCCATAGTTATTAGCTAGATTCCTTCTTCTCTCTTTTTGGATCTCAATACAATGTTCTCCCCCTCTCTCGTGGAGATCTATTCTATGTAATCTTCTTTTGCGGTGTGTTTGTTGGGACCGATGGATTGTGGGTTTATGATCAAGTTTATTTTTGAACAATATTTGAATCTTCTGAATTCTTTTATGTATGATTGGTTATCTTTGCAAGTCTCTTCGAATTATCAGTTTGGTTTGGCCTACTATATTGATCTTTCTTGCAATGGGAGAAGTGCTTAGCTTTGGGTTCAATCTTGCGGTGTCCTTTCCCAGTGACACTAGGGGCAGCAAGGCACGTATTGTATTGTTGCCATCGAGGATAACAAGATGGTTTTTTTATCATATTGCATGAATTTATCCCTCTACATCATGTCATCTTGCTTAAGGCGTTACTCTTGTTCTTATGAACTTAATACTCTAGATGCATGCTGGATAGCGGTCGATGTGTGGAGTAATAGTAGTAGATGCATGCAGGAGTCGGTCTACTTGTCTCGGACGTGATGCCTATATACATGATCATACCTAGATATTCTCGTAACTATGCTCAATTCTATCAATTGCTCAACGGTAATTTGTTCACCCACCGTAAAATACTTATGCTCTTGAGAGAAGCCACTAGTGAAACATATGGCCCCCGGGTCTATCTTCCATCATATTAATCTTCCAACACTTAGTTATTTTCGTTGCTTTTAATTTTGCTTTTATTTTACTTTGCATCTTTATTATAAAAATACCAAAAATATTATCTTATCATATCTATCAGATCTCACTCTCGTAAGTGACCGTGTAGGGATTGACAACCCCTTATCGCGTTGGTTGCGAGGATTTATTTGTTTGTGTAGGTGCGAGGGACTCGCGCGTAGCCTCCTACTGGATTGATACCTTGGTTCTCAAAAACTGAGGGAAATACTTATGCTACTTTGCTGCATCACCCTTTCCTCTTCAAGGGAAAACCAACGCAGTGCTCAAGAGGTAGCAAGAAGGATTTCTGGCGCCGTTGCCGGGGAGGTCTACGCAAAAGTCAACATACTAAGTACCCATCACAAACCGTTATCTCCCACATTACATTATTTTCCATTTGCCTCTCATTTTCCTCTCCCCCATTTCACCCTTGCCGTTTTATTCGCCCTCTCTTTTCCGGTTGCCTCTTTTCGTTCGCTTTTCCCTCGCCATGTCAGAATCAAAAAGAGTTGGGGTTTCTCTCCCGAGTTTTAGAGCTTCAGACAATCCTGCTATCTTATCTAAACTCATAAGTAGAAATACTATGGAAAAACCTGCCGGAGTTATCAATGAGAACCTTAGTAATTTTGATGAGGATGATTCTAGATTTTTTCGTTATTTACTCGATGAATCTCTGAAAGATGCTTGGGATAGGCTGTTAAGGACCCGGGCAGCTATGTACCCCAATATCAAATTGAGGTTTACTTAAAGAGCTTTTATGTTGGGTTGCCCGCTTCGTTCAAACAAGTTTTAGATTCTATTTTTGAAGAGGGCTTTCTTGAAGCGGACACCATAGACACCTATGAAAATATGAAAACTATATTTGGGCACCCCATTAATGAGAAAGTTGAAACCACATCTCTTTTGCTTTCTTACCAAAATGAATCTATCAAAGAGATAAAGGCTAGCCTAGATGCCAATTTCCGCAACATACTTAATCTTTCTTCTACCATTAATGGCCACATACTTTGTCAAAATAGAAAGATTAATTCCATAGATAACAAGTTTGCTCTCTTCTTCCCTAAAACCAAAGATGGCAATACCTAGATCTATCCTTGCTTTTATGCCTAGCTAGGGGCGTTAAACGATAGCGCTTGTTGGGAGGCAACCCAATTTTATTTTTAGTTTTTTGCTTTTTGCTTCTTTTTAGGAATAAATATTTGATCCAGCCTCTGGTTAGATGTGTTTTTATATTTTAATTAGTGTTTGTGCCAAGTTAAACCTATAGGATCTTCTTGGATGATAGTTATTTGATCTTGCAGAAAATTCCAAAAACTTTCTGTTCACGAAAATAATTGTTAAAAATCACCAGAACATGATAAAATGTTGATTCCAATTGCTGCTGATCAATAAGCAAATTTTTTAGGTCTTTCCTAGTTTGTCTGATATTTTGGAGTTCCAGAAGTTTGCGTTAGTTACAGATTACTACAGACTATTCTGTTTTTGACGGATTCTGTTTTTCGTGTGTTGTTTTCTTATTTTGATGAATCTATGGCTAGTAAAATAGTTTATAAACCATAGAGAAGTTGGAATACAGTAGGTTTAACACCAATATAAATAAATAATGAGTTCATTACAGTACCTTGAAATGGTATTTTGTTTTCTTTCGCTAACGGAGCTCACGAGATTTTCTGCTAAGTTTTGTGTTGTGAAGTTTTCAAGTTTTGGGTGAAAGATTTGATGGATTATGGAACAAGGAGTGGCAAGAGCCTAAGCTTGGGGATTCCCATGGCACCCCCAAGATAATCTAAGGACTCCTAAAAGCCAAAGCTTGGGGATGCCTCGGAAGGCATCCCCTCTTTTGTCTACTTCCATCGGTAACTTTACTTGGAGCTATATTTTTATTCACCACATGATATGTGTTTTTCTTGGAGCGTATTGTATTATTTGAGTATTTATTTTTTTAGTTTACCACAATCATCTTTGCTGTACACACCTTTTGAGAGAGACACACATGATTCAGAAATTATTAGAATACTCTATGTGCCTCACTTATATCTTTTGAGTTATATAGTTTTTGCTCTAGTACTTCACTTATATCTTTTAGAGCACGGTGGTGGATTTGTTTTATAGAAACTTTTGATTTCTCATGGTAATTTTCTTAAATATTCCTAATATGCTAGGTATTCAAGAATAGTAAAAACTTTCTTATGAGTGCTTTGAATACTAAGAGAAGTTTGATACTTGATGATTGTTTTGAGATATGGAGGTAGTGATATCAAAGTTGTGCTAGTTGAGTAGTTGTGAATTTGAGAAATACTTGTGTTGAAGTTTGCAAGTCCCGTAGCATGCACGTATGGTAAACGTTATGTAACAAATTTGAAACATGAGGTGTTCTTTGATTGTCCTCCTTATGAGTGGCGGTCGGGGACGAGCGATGGTCTTTTCCTACCAATCTATCCCCCTAGGAGCATGCGCGTAGTGCTTGGTTTTTGATGAATTGTAGATTTTTGCAATAAGTATGTGAGTTCTTTATGACTAATGTTGAGTCCATGGATTATACGCACTCTCACCTTTCCATCATTGCTAGCCTCTTCGGTACCGTGCATTGCCCTTTCTCACATTGAGAGTTGGTGAAAACTTTGCCGGTGCATCCAAACTCTGTGATATGATACGCTCTTTCACACATAAACCTCCTTATATCTTCCTCAAAACAGCCACCATACCTACCTATTATGGCATTTCCATAGCCATTCCGAGATATATTGCCATGCAACTTTCCACCGTTCCGTTTATCATGACACGTTCATCATTGTCATATTGCTTAGCACGATCATGTAGTTAACATAGTATTTGTGGCCAAGCCACCATTCATAATTCTTCCATACATGTCACTCTTGGTTCATTGCATATCCCGGGACACCGCCGGAGGCATTCATATAGAGTCATACCTTGTTCTAGTATCGAGTTGTAATCATTGAGTTGTAAATAAATAGAAGTGTGATGATCATCATTTAATAGAGCATTGTCCCAAAAAAAATAAAAAAGAGAAAGGCCAAAAAAAGAAGGCCCAAAAAAAGAGAAATAAAAAGGGACAATGCTACTATCCTTTTTCCACACTTGTGCTTCAGAGTAGCACCATGTTCTTCATATCAAGAGTCTCTTGAGTTATCACTTTCATATACTTGTTGGAAGTTTCATTATAGAACTTGGCTTGTATGTTCCAACGATGGGCTTCCTCAAATGCCCTAGGTCTTCGTGAGCAAGCAAGTTGGATGCACACCCACTTAGTTTTTTGTTGAGCTTTCATTTATTTATAGCTCTAGTGCATCCGTTGCATGGCAATCCCTACTCCTTGCATTAACATCAATCGATGGGCATCTCCATAGCTCATTGATTAGCCTCGTTGATGTGAGACTTTCTCCTTTGTTTGTCTTCTGCACATAACCCCCATCATTATACTCTATTCCACCCATAGTGCTATATCCATGGCTCACGCTCATGTATTGCATGAAGGTTTATAAAGTTTGAGATTACTAAAGTATGAAACAATTGCTTGGCTTGTCATCGGGGTTGTGCATGATGAGAGCATTCTTGTGTGACGAAAATGGAGCATGACCAAACTATATGATTTTGTAGGGATGAACTTTCTTTGGCCATGTTATTTTGAGAGGACATAATTGCTTAGTTAGTTTGCTTGAAGTATTATTGTTTTTATGTCAATATTGAACTTTTAACTTGAATCTTTCGGATCTGAATATTCATACCACAATTAAGAAGAATCACATTGAAATTATGCCAAGTAGCATTCCACATCAAAAATTCTATTTTTATCATTTACCTACTCGAGGACGAGCAGGAATTAAGCTTGGGGATGCTTGATACGTCTCCAACATATCTATAATTTTTGATTGCTCCATGCTATATTATCTTCTGTTTTGGACATTATTGGTCTTTATTATTCACTTCTATATTATTTTTGGGACTAACCTATTAACCGGAGGCCTAGCCCAGAATTGCTGTTTTTTGCCTATTTCAGAGTTCTGCAGAAAAAGAATATCAAACGCAGTCCAAACGGAATGAAACCTTCGGGAACGTGATTTTTGGAACGAACATGATCCACGAGACTTGGACCCTGCGTCAAGGAAGCTTCGAGGAAGCCACGAGGTAGGGGGCACGCCTACCCCCCAGGCGCGCCCTCCACCCTCGTGGGCCCCACGTTGCTCCACTGACGTACTCCTTCCTCCTATATACACCTACGTACCCCAAACGATCAGATATGGAGCCAAAAACCTAATTCCACCACCGCAACCTTCTGTACCCATGCGATCCCATCTTGGGGCCTGTTCCGGAGCTCCACCGGAGGGGGCATTGATCACGCCGATCACGGAGGGCTTCTACATCAACACCATAGCCTCTCCGATGAAGTGTGAGTAGTTTACCTCAGACCTTTGGGTCCATAGTTATTATCTAGATGGCTTCTTCTCTCTTTTTGGATCTCAATACAATGTTCTCCCCCTCTCTCGTGGAGGTCTATTCGGTGTAATCTTCTTTTGCGGTGTGTTTGTTGAGACCGATGAATTGTGGGTTTATGATCAAGTTTATCTATGAACAATATTTGAATCTTTTGAATTCTTTTATGTATGATTGGTATCTTTGCAAGTCTCTTCGAATTATCAGTTTGGCTTGGCCTACTAGATTGATCTTTCTTGCAATGGGAGAAGTGCTTAGCTTTGGGTTCAATCTTGCGGTGTCCTTTCCCAATGACAGTAGGGGCAGCAAGGCACGTATTGTATTGTTGCCATCGAGGATAACAAGATGGGTCTTTTATCATATTGCATGAATTTATCCCTCTACATCATGTCATCTTGCTTAAGGCGTTACTCTGTTCTTATGAACTTAATACTCTAGATGCATGCTGGATAGCGGTCGATGTGTGGAGTAATAGTAGTAGATGCAGGCAGGAGTCGACCTACTTGTCTTGGACGTGATGCCTATATACATGATCATACCTAGATATTCTCATAACTATGCTCAATTCTGTCAATTGCTCAACAGTAATTTGTTCACCTACCGTAAAATACTTATGCTCTTGAGAGAAGCCACTAGTGAAACCTATGGCCCCCGGGTCTATCTTCCATCATATTAATCTTCCAACACTTAGTTATTTTCGTTGCTTTTTATTTTGCTTTTATTTTACTTAGCATCTTTATTATAAAAATACCAAAAATATTATCTTATCATATCTATCAGATCTCACTCTCGTAAATGACCGTGTAGGGATTGACAACCCCTTATCACGTTGGTTACGAGGATTTATCTGTTTGTGTAGGTGCGAGGGACTCGCACGTAGCCTCCTACTCGATTGATACCTTGGTTCTCAAAAACTGAGGGAAATAATTACGATACTTTGCTGCATTACCCTTTCCTCTTCAAGGGAAAACCAACGCAGTGCTCAAGAGGCAGCAGTACTGCATAATCCCACAATTATCTCATTAGTCACATTGCTTGCGAGGCTTATAGTGATGTGCATTACCGAGAGGGCCCAGAGATACCACCACTACTACTAGTTAACATCTACTACTAGTACTAGTACTAGTACTACTACTACTAAAAAACATTATCTATGAACCCTACTACTAATTAACATCTACTACTACTGCTAATTAACATGGCAAGAAGAAAATGCAGAGAGAGAGGAGGGGTGGGGGGCTTACAGAGAGGGGAGAGACGGTGGCGGAGGTGCTCGACGACGGAGGCACGAGCGGGGAGGGCGGGCTCGGGCTCGGGCGGGGCGGCGGTCCTGGGCGGGCTCGGGCGGCGATGAGGTCGAGGGCGGCGGCGGTGAGGTCGAGGGCGGCCTCGGGCAGCGGCGGTGAGGTTGAGGGTGGCCTCGGGCGGCGGCGGTGAGGTCGAGGGCGTGCGCGATCGACGGCGGCGACAGAGGAGTTGGGGGAACAGGGGGAGAGGGGAAAGGACTTAGCAAAATTTTGAGCCCGCCAGTGGTTAAGTCAAACTAGCAGTAGCACTGGTAGAAAAACGCGCAATAGCTAAGTTAGCTATAGCGCGTTCTAGCAAAACGCGCTACTGCTATAGGAAACAATTATTTATTTTCCTTTTCTTTTCCTTTTATCTAAGGAACGTATCTATAGCGCGGGCTTGTAAAACGCGCTACTCCTATACCTTTCTCCTTTATTTTTTTCTTTTGTTTATCTTTACATTTTCTTTTCTTTCATTTCTCTCTTACCTACTTCATTCATTTTCATTTACTTTTCTATTTTATTATTTTATTTTCTTTTTAGCAGTAGCGCTTTATGCAGGAAACGCGCTGCTACAACGCACTTAGTGGTAGCGCATTTTCTGCGGAATCACTACTACTATTCCTAGCCTACCGCCAACACGGTGGGAATTATAGTGGTAGCGCTTTTTTCCAGCAGACGTGCTACTGCTATAGCTATAGCTATAGCGCGCTTTGTGAGAACGCGCTACTACCAAGTAGCAGTAGCGTCCTGTTTTAACCTGCGCTACTGCTATACCTCTGTGTATAAGGTTTTCCCTAGTAGTGTACTTTATTCAACACCGAGGAGTAGAGAAGGAGGAGGTGGACTTTTAGCTTACCGACTCGGGTGTAGAGGAAGTAAAGGTAGCTCGGATGATGATCACTCCAAGAAGACACGACCCTACAAAGCCTGCATATTCCACCGAGTAAAAAATTTAGATCATCAAATCTCATATAGCATTCTTTGATGACAAAGTGATAACGACATAAAAATAATTAAATTTCCAATACATTTCTATATTGAAAATAAAAATTACAAAAAATTTCTATACCTAAATTTTCTTACTAAAATTTTTTATCACTAAATTAGATACCTAAAAATTTCTCATGTAGTATTCCAATAGCTATAATTGAAAATTTTCTATACCTAAAAAATTATATTACTAAAATTTTCTGTTTCTAAAACTTTTTTATATTCAGAAAACCTATCCACTAGTCTTCTATCATATTCAAAATACCTACATTCTCCCTATATTTTCCATTTTATTCTATTCAAAATACCTACATTCTATTCATATAACTTATATGTTCTATTTTACTCAAAATAATTAACATAGATAGGGGAGGGAGGAAGGGAGGAGGGAGGAGGGAGGAAGGGAGGGGGCAGGAGGGAGGGGGAGGAGGGGAGGGCGGTAGGAGGGAGGGATGGAGGAGAGAGGGAGGAGGCCGAGATGGTGGCAGATGGAGGGGGAGGAAGGAGGGAGGAGGAGGATGGAGGAGGGGCGACATATGAAGGTGGGCGAAGGGAGGGGAGAGGAGGGCGGTGAGAGGGAGGGGAGGGTGGGGGCCAGATACGTACCTTGGGGAGTGCTGGTGGGCGATGGCGCACAGCGGAGTGGGGAGTGAGAGTGTGAGGGGAGAGTGAGGACGTGCGTGGGCGGGGGCGTGTGGATAAGGTATCCGTAGTAGTAGCGCTAGTCTGTAACCACCGCTACTGCTAAGATACATAGCAGTAGCGCTTTAGTGGAACAAGTGCTACTGCTAAGATCATTAGCAATAGTGTTTTTTTGTGGAACCAGCGCTACTACTAAGGCTATGATCATTAGCATGTAAAAAACATCAAATTAAAAAAGGCATTGGTCATCATTGATCTTTTTGTGTAGAGTCTAAATTGTCAGTATGAATCTTCGCCGGTTTGCCACAGATCCTACACATAGAGTACAATAAAGACCAAGTGGTTGTGATAGTTTGAGAAGCACCATATTTAAGGTGGTAAACATTCTGTTCGCGGAGCAAGGTGGGACTAAACTTTGATCTTAGGAGAGGACTGAATTTAGCAGTAGCGCTGGTTAGAGGAAAGCGCTATTGCTTAGTTTAATAGCAGTAGCACTTTTTATGTATGAGAGCTACTAGTATACCTAGCCTACCTGCAACGGTCTGGCAATTATAATAGTAGTGTGTTTTGTATCTACAGCGCTACTGCTATGTGCATAGTAGCAGCGCTCTTACCGAGCGCTTCCTTTTTTAAAGGACTTTCATGTACCATCTCGAAATTATTCAAAAAAGCATTTCTATTTTGTGCCTCTGTTTTAGCTCATGAGGAAGTAGTAGTTAATTCATGATCTTTTTAAGTTGGACAAGCTTCACCCCGGGATTGCATGTCTAATGTGCAAACCCCTAATACGAGAAGGAACTGGCATAGAGTGCACCCGGCTCATAAAAGATAATACAACAAACAAACCCTCCTTCACGCTTTGTTCATGAGAAATCAGAAAACTTTGGCAGTGATAAACAAAGGAGATTAAGAGGATGTTATGGTCCTCATTCGGGAGCCGTTCCTCGAAACTTGTCCAGCTCAAGAAGTGATTGAGTTATCTGCTAGCATTCGTTGACGAAACATGCATATCCAAAAAAATAATTATTACCTCTGTTTTTAAAACCAAGAGCTCTGGTACATGCTTTGTCTTTGTTTCCGACTACGGGTTTTCAACCTTGCCAACAAAAGCCACAGTTCGAGAGTCTCCACCTTCTTTTAAAAAGCACCAACTACTGAGAGCATTATTGTCATTCTGAGTGTAATGTGCATAGTCCCAAAGTAGCATTGTCTTTTGCATGATTATGATATCGTTTATTCTGAAATCATTATATCTAGTCATCACTTAAACCTTGGAGGTGCCCCTGCATTTATGTTTTGCTTCACTAAAGGGGGCAAGCGAGATATCACTTTATCATATTTGCACACCATGCTCATTACAAATCTATTTGATGTTTCAGTATCATATTGTAAAACTTTCAGTTCTTTGTGATTTTCTTGTGAGGCAACAAAATTACTACAGACTCATTGTCTCAGTAAGCTTTTGCCATGAGACTACGAAAAGTCCTTATATGGTTAATAGCATGTCACCACAGAAATTATTCTTGTTATCATTTACCTACTCGAGGACGAGCAGGAATTAAGCTTGGGGATGTTGATACGTCCAAAACGTATCTATAATTTCTGCTTGCTCCATGCCTCTTTTGGGTGATATTGCTATGATATTTATACACTTCCATACACTTTTGATCATATTTGGACTAACCTATTAACTCAGTGCACCCCAGTGCCAGTTTCTGTTTTCTGCTCTTTTTGTATTTCAGTTTTTCCCGTCACGTAAACTGCCAGAAAAATTCCGGAAAAATTATATAAAAATCAGCGTTCCGGAAGCTTCCAGACGGCCTAAGTAGGGCCGGAGGGGGGCCACCAGGGCTCCAGGCGCCCTGGCGGCGCGGCCCCCCTCCTGGCCGCGCCAGGTGGCCGCCTGGGCCCCCCAGGCCTCCGCTGATGCCCCCCTTTGGCATATATTTAACACGCGTCCCGAAACCCTCGAGGACGGAACCCTTTTTCGCGATCTCGTCTCTGTTCCGCCGCCGCCGCGCTTCCAAGATCGGGAGCACCAGGAGAACTCTTCCCGGCACCCTGCCGGAGGGGAGGATCACCACCGGGAGCCTCTCCACCACCATGGACGCCTCCCGGATGAGTTGTGAGTAGTCTCCCTTGGACCATGGGTCCATGACCAGTAGCTATGTGATGTTCTCCTCCCCTTCTTGTGCTTCACTAATTAGACCTCGTGAGCTGCCCTACATGATCGAGGCACATATGTAATCCTTATGCTGTTGCTATGTTGAGTTTGCTGGGATCCGATGGATTGTGAGATTATGTTCAGATTGTGTTTGAGTAATATATTTGATTTACCTCTTTTATATTTATGTTCATAAGTAATTCTTGCATGTTCTCCGTTGCTATTTATTGCTTTGGCCAAGTAGTAGGTAGTGACTCCAAGAGGGAACGTTATGCTCGATTGTGGGTTCATGCCCCTTGATGACTAGTTTGAGTGACAGAAACATGAGTCTAGGGGATGTGTGGTTGCCACAAGGGGGAAAACAACGGTGCTTGTGCCCGCGGGTGCAAGGATTGTTTACTTTACGCAAAGTTCTTTTAATGCAGTTGTCTGTTGCTTTGAGTTTACACTATGGGTGGGACTCGCAACTTAATACCAGCGAGATGTTCTGGATAGATATCTCAAGGTGGATGATTAGTAGTAGATGCAGATGGATTTCGGTCTACTTGCCTTGGCATACCGCCCATGCTTTGAACCTCTACCTTTCTTGCAACATAGTTAGCATTGGTTTGCGCACATAATTCTGTCAATTGCCCAGCTGTAATTTGTTTACCTCACATAGCTGTTTTATCGTCTTTTGGGAGAGAGACATCACTAGTGAACATCATGGTACCCCGGTCCATATTACCATCATTGATTACATCCGCTATTTACTTTCCGCTTTTACTTATTATTTGCAGCATTACCTATCACTATTATCACTTGCGTTTGATCCTTTGTAAACGACAAGGCCGGAGGGATTGACAACCTCTCTGTACTCGTTGGGAGCAAAGTTATTTGTATCTGTGTGCAGGTCCACATTGATTGCTAATATCTGGCGCCGTTAGCAGTTAACACCTTCTTGTTGAAACTGGGAGTCTCAGGGGAAATCGATCCTTGGTATCTTTGCCAAGGGAAAACTTCCGCTACACTGCATCTCAAACCTTCCACTTGGGGTAACCAACGAGGGGCGAGAAGCCATCACCACGCTGAGGCGTGAAAATATTCACGGTTACGGTTCAAACCCAAAATGAAAACATCCTCCACCCCACCCCGAAGTCCCAACCCCAGCCAGGCCCAACCCAAACTGAACTCTTCTCCCCCGACCCAAACCCCAGCCCCGCCGCCGACCAACTCCAGCCCCTTCGTCACCGCCGCGTAGACGCGAGGACGGACGCGCATCCGCTACCACCGCGGCCATGGTCCTCTCCCACCGCCGCCTCCTCCTTCCACCCCGGTCTCTTTCCCATCGGCGCCGGCGCACACTCCCGCCCCCTGCTCGACCTGGTCATGGTCAGGTGGCGTGCAGATCCGCCACTGCCACGGCGTCCTCGTCCTCCACGACCCCGCAGGGGCAGCGGAGGATTCAAGGGTGGAGCTCCCACCAGACCATCGCTCCTCGCCCGCGACCCTCTTCTCCAGGTATGAATCCCTCCTCTTCTCCCCTGATTCATTCTGGTTCTGTTCATCTCTGCGTCTGACTGATGCGTTCATTCAGTTTGGGGGCAAGCTAGGAAGGAGAAGCCTTTCTCGCTCCATCTGGTGAGGATGGATGCGCACCAAGGTCAGGTCACCACCATCTCTCCCCCTCCGTTCATTTTTAAGGTTTTGGTTTCGATTTGGTTCTCTTCCCTTCCCTTCCCTGATGCGGTTCGTTTCCTCATGCACGTAGGTTCACCACCGTGATGATGGGGATTCATTCTTCTCGTCGTCCTCCCCGGCATTCGCATAGGTGCTAAGGCACTGCTGAGGGAGTCCTGGATTAGGGGGTGTTCGGATAGCCGGACTATACCTTCGCCGGACTCCAGGACTATGAAGATACAAGATTGAAGACTTCGTCCCGTGTCCGGAAGGAACTTTCCTTGGCGTGGAAGGCAAGCTAGGCGATGCGGATACTCAAGATCTCCTACCATTGTAACCGACTATGTGTAACCCTAACCCTATCCAGTGTCTATATAAACCGGAGGGTTGTAGTCCGTAGGACAATAGAAGAAGCAACTTCATCATACGACAATCATACCATAGGCTAGCTTCTAGGGTTTAGCCTCCTTGATCTCGTGGTAGATCTACTCTGGTACTACCCATATCATCAATATTAATCAAGCAGGAGTAGGGTTTTACCTCCATTGAGAGGGCCCGAACCTGGGTAAAATAAAGTGTCCCTTGTCTCCTTTTACCATCCGACCTTGACGCACAGTTCGGGACCCCCTACCCGAGATCCGCCGGTTTTGACACCGACATTGGTGCTTTCATTGAGAGTTCCTCTGTGTCGTCGCCTTTAGGCCCGATGGCTCCTTTGATCATCAACAACGATGAGGTTCAGGGTGAGACTTTTCTCCCCGGACAGATCTTCGTCTTCGGCGGCTTCGCTCTGCGGGCCAATTCGCTTGGTCATCTGGAGCAGATCTGAAGCTACGCCCCTGGCCATCAAGTCAGGTTTGGAAGCTTAAACTACACGGCTGATATCCGCGGAGACTTGATCTTCGACGGGTTCGAGCCACAGCCAAGCGCGCCGCACTATCTCGAGGGGCATGATCTAGCTCAGCCTCCGAACAGTGTCCTGGAGGCCGCACATGCACCGGTTCCGACCGTTGACTCAGAGCCTACTGCGCTAATTGAGGATGAACGGTTGGACGTCACCTCGGGGGCTGCGATCTCAAAGGCAATCAAGCCGAACGTCGGCCCCGCACTCCCCATGGCCCATGACTCCGAGGAGCCGGATTCTTCTCCGAACTCCGAGCCTCCCGCGCCCCTGCCGATCGAATCCGATTGGGCGCCTACAATGGAGTTCATCGCCGCGGACATCTTTCAGCACTCACCTTTTGGTGATATCCTAAAATCTCTCAAGTCTCTCTCTTTATGAGGAGAGCCCTGGCCGAACTACGGTCAGCAAGGTTGGGATTCGGGCGACGAAGAAATTCAAAGCCCACCCACCACCCACTTAGTAGCTACCGTCGACAATTTAAACGACGTGCTCAACTTCGACTCCGCAGACATCGACAGCATGGATGACGATGCAGGAGATACAGATGAATCAACGCCCATAGGGCATTGGACAGCCACCCCATCTAACGATGTGTACATGGTGGATACCCCTAAAGGAAACGACAACAAGGAAAAGGGGGATGGAAAAGGGGATAAATCCCTCGAAAAGCAATCAAAGCGTCGGTGAAAGCGCCGACCCAAGCCCCGCCTCGATAAAGACCTAGCCATAGAGCAGGATGAGTCGGTAGATGACGAGCATGCCTTAGAGCAACCGTCCGAACAGGGCAACACTGATAGAGAAACCGAACAGCCCTCCCCCGGCCATAACGGAACTCCGGACGACCTTACGCCGGATAAACCCACGGAGCAGAAGAATCTCCATGAAAGGCTCGTTGCAACTGCACGCAACCTGAAAAAGCAGAAGCGGAAGCTAAAGACGGCGGAAGATGCACTCAGAATCAGATGGAGCAAGGTAATCAACACCGCAGATAAATACGGCGGCAGTCGCCACACTAAAAGCTATCCGAAGAGAAAGCTACTACCCGAATTCGACGAAGAGGCCCTAGAGCCCTCGCGTTCAAAAAATAAGAAAGCCACACGGTCGGATAGACGACCCCATGGCCAGCATAAAACGGCAAGCGGCGCCGCACTTAAGGCGGCATGCGACCCAGTTAAGGATTCGCATCATGGCCCAGCCAGGTCCATTTATGGGCCAAGAAAGCAAGCTCTCGCAAGCAATGCGAAAAAGCCATCATCAGAATCCGGCACACCCAAATACAGGGGCGCCGCACACTCCCTATGCTTCACCAATGAGGTTCTGGACTATGAATTTCCAGAGGGATTCAAACCCGTCAACATAGAGGCGTATGATGGAACAACAGACCCCGGAGTCTGGATCAAGGACTATATCCTCCACATACATATGGCTAGAGGAGATGATCTCCACACCATCAAATATTTACCCCTTAAGCTTAAAGGGTCAGCCCGGCACTGGCTTAAAAGCCTTCCCGAAAACTCAATTGGAAGTTGGGAAGAGCTCGAGGATGCTTTCCGAGCAAATTTTCAAGGGACCTATGTCCGCCCCCCGGATGCAGACGATCTCAGCCACATAACTCAACAGCCCGGAGAATCAGCTCGGCAGTTCCGGAATAGATTCCTTACTAAAAAGAATCAGATAATGGATTGTTCGGATGCCGAAGCCTTAGCAGCTTTCAGGCATAATGTCCGAGACGAATGGCTTGCCAGACACCTCGGCCAGGAAAAGCCAAGAACTATGGCCGCACTCACAAGCCTCATGACCTGCTTTTGCGCAGGAGAGGACAGCTGGTTGGCAAGATGTAGCCCCAGCGACCCAAGTACATCCAAAATCAGGGATGGAAACGGAAAACCGCGACGCAACAAGGATCATCGCTGAACTAAAGAAAAAAGTCCGAAGAGCACGGCAGTCAATGCCGGATTCAAAGGCTCGCGACAAAATCAGACAAAACCACCCCTCCAGGATAATAGGGATGATCCGTCCAACTTAAACAGAATCCTGGACAGGATATGTCAGATACACAGTACTCCTGGGAAGCCTGCTAACCATACCCACAGAGACTGTTGGGTTTTTGAACAATCCGGAAGACTCAACGCCGAACACAAGGGGCTCGAACCCCAGAAGCAGAGCACCAGGAAACAAAAGAACTTCCCACAAGAAGTAAAAACAGTGAACTTACTTCACGTAACAAAACGTGTGGCACCCATAAAGGTACGCACAATACAACCTACCCATAAGGGGTCCCGCCACTGGTTATTAAAACCAATCACTTTCGATCAGCTAGACTATTCTAGAAATATCAAAAACGCAAGCTGGACTGCCCTGATACTTGATCCAATAATTGGCGGATTCCAGTTTACAAATGTCCTTATGGACGGCGGCAGTGGACTAAACCTGATATATCAGGATACAATCCATCGCATGGGGATAAACCCAGCAAGAATCCGCCGCAGCAAAACCTCCTTTCAAGGGGTAGCACTTGGACCGGACACCCGTTGTATGGGTTCTCTCTGGCTCGAAGTTATATTCGGCTCTGCCCATAACTTCCGTCGCGAAAAGCTGACCTTCCATGTCGTCCCGTTTTCAAGTCGCTATCAAGCACTACTGGGACGCGGAGCTTTCGCTCGCTTTAACGCAATACCGCACTATGCATCCCTCACGCTTAAGATGCCCGGTCCACGAGGCATCATATCTTTGAAGGGGACGCACTAGTGTATGCCTCCCCCACAAATGGAGGACTGTGCGGCCGCTTAGACAGCCGCACAATAAAATGGCCTCACCAGCCAAAAAACTTTCCGACATAGGTCATTAAAGGCCACGGACCCGGAATAGACGAGTTTGCCACAAGTCCAACATCAACGCAGGCTTGGAGGCCATATACCCCCGTACTAGGGGCTATATGCAGAGACAATAAAGCTCAATTTTATATATTTTACTTTATATTTTGTTTTTGTTCCGCACGACCCATTTTAAAATTCAGTTCCTCTCTCTTACAGATGAACGTCGTGCGGCGCCCGTCCAGGATACGGCACAATGGAGACACAGGCGTAGACGTGCAGTAGGGACCCATCCTAAGGATTCTTTTTAGATTAAGACCCTGCGTAAACCTTTTTTACTGTCTCTTGGTGCTATACATCCCTGGTTTCCTCTTCTATAACCAAGGAGGAGGCTGGCGTCTTGGCATGTGGCCACGCCAGAATTTTTGCGCGTACCTGGACATTAGGGGCTTTTTTAAATAATAAAGAGTGTTGTTTCGTCCGCACTCATAAAGACCGAACACCTTAGGGAGTGTTCGGCGTCGCGAGTTTTGGCATTATATGCATCAGCTCCGAATCATGTCTTTGGTCAAATATTGGGTTGCCCGGCTCCTGAGTTCGGCTACCTTACGTTCCGCTCTATCGGCTAAGGTAGCACCAGGAGAACTACTGCGATTGTGCCCCGGTTCGGCCGGGCGAGCACCTTAGTAGAGAAAGCCGAAAACTGACTGTCATGATGTAGCGTGAGACTGGTCGCCACTCGATGACTTATCGGAATTTATCGGATTCCTCCGCTTTGACGAAGGGCCGTTTCCCGACCAGGCACATACGCGCCCCGAATTCGGGCGAGCGCAGTCGCCACTAAGGGGCTACCTAAATAGTCCCACTGTCAAGCTCCTATCGCTAAGTGAAAGTGTTAAAGCATTATAGTCCGGTTGCCTAGCCCGCTGCGCTATCACCTCCTTTGTAGGACCAAGACGTTGGGTTAAGTGTGAAAAGGCGTCTTCTGCGCGCACCACCGCACTATGTGCGTGGGGGCTGAAGCCAACGACTGCAATCTTTCAGATTATATATATATATATATATATATATATATATATATATATATTAAAACGGCCGCACAGGAGGTTTTTCTAATACTTGAAGGCACAAGTCTAAAAATGCCACTACAATTTATCAAAATACTGTTTTATGATTACATATGCTATCATAAGATAGCATCCTTCGAGCACTGCGTCTCTATTACACGAGCACCTTCAAGGACTTCCTGAAAATAGTGCTCGGAGGGTACTCGGCTTTTGTCCGAATCCCAAGACGCAACAACGGTGGTCTCCATATCTGCCCAGTATGTCTTGACACGGGCAAGAGCCATCCGCGCGCCCTCTATGCACGCTGACCTCTTCATCGCATTGATATGTGGCACCACGTCAAGAAATTGCTGCATCAAGCTGAAATAACTCTTCGGCTCTGACCTCCCCGGCCACAGATGACCCATGACGTACTTCATGGCGAGTCCGGACAACCTATTCAGCTCGGCCCATTGAGCCAGGCGATCGTCCACTGCTAGTGGACGCTCTGGATTGAGGAACTGCGACCAGAAAAGCCTTTCCACTTCGTGATCTTTTTTATCTCGAAAGTGTTCGGTCGCATCAGCGGCACTCGCCGCCAAATCCAGATAGGTGTCCTCCACACTCCACATCCGGTCCAACGGAGCGAACTTCGAATCACAAAATTTCCTTCGCAGCGTAAAGGGCTTTCCATCCGCAATTTGTCCGGCTTGACGCAGCTCTTCCCTTGCTGCTCTCATCGCAGAGCGAGCATCCTTGGCATCAGCAACGGCCTTCTCTAAGCCCGTTTTCCTTGCCCGGCCTTCTTCTTCAAGAAGCTTGCAACGGTCAGTAGCACTTTTAAACTTTACGGCCATATCAGCCATCTCCTCCTTGCTTTGGCAATGGGCAGCCTGTTCGGCTTTCAGCTCTTTAAGGGCTTTTCTGGCGGCCGCATCGCTTTTTCTGGCTTGTTCCTTCGCTCGGGCGAGTTCGGCCCTAAGACCCTCCACGGCGGCCGCACCATCGGCGTCAAGCACAAACACGGTAAGATATTGACATAAAGCTCCTCTTACTAGCCGCCGCCCAATGAATTACATACCTTGAGCATCATCAAGCCGCTTGTTGACCAGCGCGATGTCGGCATCTGCCACATCAAGTTGCTGCTTCAGTTCGGCAAAATCACCAACCCGGCTTGACTCCGGACAATTAGCCACCTATATATAAAGGTGCCACTTAAAGGACCTGGGATTAAGATCCTCTGCGCGTTGTCAATTTTGACGATGCACAGAGTCTCAGGGGCTACTATCTACACAGGGCGCACCTCATTTATGCGCAATTGACACAAGTGTACATTATTTAACATACCTCAAAACCTGTCAATAAACTTTTGACGGCCTCATGCAATCCGCTTTCTGCGGATGAAATCCTTTCAATCACCGTGCCCATCAATGCACGGTGTTCCTCTGAGATAGAGGCTCGCCCCAGCAGAATCTTTAGCTCCTCCGGCCGAGCACCAGACGGTGCCGGACTTGTCCTATGGCCTCTTTCAAAGGCCGGACGCCGAGAACCTTGGGGGGCCGCATGGCTACCTCCTGCCCCTGCTGGATTCGGAGAAACCCTTCACGACGACACCTCAAGGTCGCCCGCTTCGTTAGGCGGTATGAAAGGGGGAGGCATCTCGCTCTCCATCATCTCCGGAAGAAGATCCCCCGAGGATGAGCTCTGCTGAGAAGGGCTGAGGTCCGAACTACAAGGTAAGATTTCGGTTAAATCTTCTTAGATATAAATCAAGGATTTCTCTCAAAAGGAAAATCTTTTCCTACTTACGGCTCGCTGGAGAGCTGGTCCCTTTGAGGGCGTAGTTCGGCCGAGGGGCTCCCCGGCGTCGGACCCTCTGACAAGGATTCCCCCCCCCCCGCTTCGAGGCCATGGTCTCCGGGTCGTCAGAGGCGGCCCTTTTCTGCCCCTTAGGAGAGGAATTGTCGCTTCCTCCCTTCGGAGTGGCCTCCTTCGAGGAAGCCATAGTCTCCTTGTCCTCCCCTTTACTTCCCTCCAAAGGCATTATCTTCAGCATCCTGGCAAGTACGGGATCCGGCCTGGTTTCGGGAAGGGGAGCCGGACACCTGATCAGCTTTGCTGTCGCTATCCACTCCTGTTTAAAAGGACAGCTCTTTAGGGGCAAATTTACGATAATTATGCGGATAGCAGATCCGGGCACAAGGTTACTTACTTGAGAATCCGGGCGATTGCAGCTTAGGCCTGCATCTTCGGTCAAATCCGGACACTTCGCTTGTGATCCGAAGAACAATTTATACATCTCCGCGGGTGTTGTGCCCATGAAATGCTGGAGAGCCCGTGGTCCCTCCGGATTGAACTCCCACAGGTGAAGGGAGCGACGTTTGCCAGGCAGTATTCGGCGAATCAGCATGACCTGCGTCACTTTAACCAGGTGGAGGTCTCCTTTTAAGAGATCCCTAATGCGGCCCTGCAACAAAGGCACGTCCTTGGGTAATCCCCAATCTAACCCTTTGCTGACCCACGACGCTAGCCGTGGTGGGGGACCCGAGCGAAAGGCAGGAGGCGCCACCCATTTGGTGCCCTTTGGAGCGGTGATATAGAACCACTCTTGTTGCCACAAGCCGAACTCCTCTTGAAAAGAGCCCTCGGGCCATGGAGCATCGGCATTCTTACTTATAATAGCGCCTCCGCACTCTGCATGTCGCCCCTCGATCATCTTCGGCTCCACTTTGAAGGTCTTGAGCCATAATCCGAAGTGAGGGGTAACATGGAGGAACGCTTCGCACACAACGATGAATGAGGAGATATGGAGGATGGACTCCGGAGCTAAGTCATGAAAATCCATCCCATAATAAAACAACAGTCCCCTCACAAAGGGATCCATTGGGAAGCCTAACCCCCGAAGAAAGTGGGATATGAACACCACTCTCTCACCGGGCTGGGGACTGGGAATAACATGTCCTTGAGCAGGCAACCTGTGCGAAATCTCACTGGTCAAGAACTTAGCCTCCCTCAACCTTAATACGTCCTCCTCCGTGATGGAGGAGGGCATCCATCGGCCTTGGAGGTCGAAACCGGACATTGTCGAAGGTCCGATGCGCCTGGAATCTGGAGCCTAGGGTGTTGGAACTCGAGGCGACAGGCGAACTCGTTTTGAGGGTAAAAGAAAGAAGTAGGGCCATGGTCTCTTTATAAGAGGTCGAATACCAAGAGCCCTCCCCGTGACCGTTTGGGACTAGCCTTTAATTAAGGAAACGTGCTAACGGGCACGATTGGGTTACCCACGTCCGTATTGATGAGAATCCCGTCAAAGGAGGGCACACGATCTCTGCTTTGACAAGACGTGCCAAGAAAACCGCCTCGCTAAACGCGCTGAGGTGGAAAAGTGAAAATAATTTGTGTAAAGAGCTTGGCCGTAGTGTTATGACGCACTGCGGAATACGTCAGCAGATTTGATTTGTGTTAATTATTCTCTCTATGGCAATATGTGGAAACTTGTTTTGCAGAGTCAGACACTATTTTTGGTGTTTACAATCTTCTTGAAGAATTTGGAGGAGGAACCCGCCTTGCAATGCCGAAGACAATCTGCGCGCCGGGCTCGTCGTCATTGAAGCCTGGTTCAGGGGCTACTGAGGGAGTCCTGGATTAGGGGGTGTTCGGATAGCCGGACTATACCTTCGCCGGACTCCAGGACTATGAAGATACAAGATTGAAGACTTCGTCCCGTGTCCGGAAGGAACTTTCCTTGGCGTGGAAGGCAAGCTAGGCATGCGGATACTCAAGATCTCCTACCATTGTAATCGACTCTGTGTAACCCTAACCCTATCCGGTGTCTATATAAACCGGAGGGTTGTAGTCCATAGGACAACAGAACAAGCAACTTCATCATACGACAATCATACCATAGGGTAGCTTCTAGGGTTTAGCCTCCTTGATCTCGTGGTAGATCTACTCTGGTACTACCCATATCATCAATATTAATCAAGCAGGAGTAGGGTTTTACCTCCATTGAGAGGGCCCGAACCTGGGTAAAATAAAGTGTCCCTTGTCTCCTGTTACCATCCGACCTTGACGCACAGTTCGGGACCCCCTACCCGAGATCCGCCGGTTTTGACACCGACAACTGCCCCATAATATTTCACTAGTGTACTATTGAAATCTGATTGATTTGTTGTTAAACTGGAAGCTTGACTTTCTTGCCACAAATCATTGCTTGCAGTTGGCCACGAAATCTGACCAACTGCTACTTACACGCATATTTACAACGCTAGTTTCCACTTTCCTGTGAGGAAGCACTCACTACGGTTGCTTGGGTTTGGGATACGCAGGTCAGGCTCATGGGGATGGTGAGTGACAAGGCGGGGAGGAACACGGATCTATCTCCCACATCGACTTCATCAGACGTGAGTTAATTTCGGCAAAGCGCAAGCTTTTTATTCAAGTTCTAGATGCATCTTAGGGGATTCAGTTTGGACCTTTGTGCTCCACCTGCCCTTGCTGGATGTCAGTCCTGACTTTTGTCAAATGCTCCACGTTCAGTTATCACTTGAAATGTTGCTGGCTGTTAGTTCAATAATGCAAGCAATTCAGTAATGGGTCAGGTCGCCACCATCTCTGTTTCTTTTTTTCGGTTTGGTTTCGATTTGGTTCCCTTCCCTTCCCTAATGCGGTTCGTTTCCTCACGCGCGTAGGGATGATTATTCGTGATGATGGGGATCCATTCTTCTTCCATGTTGATGCCTCCGATCCTGCCACGATTCGTCTTGTCGTCCTCCCCGGCATTCGCATAGGTGCTAAGCCACTGCCCCATAATATTTCACTAGTGTACTACTGAAAGCTGATTGATTTGTTGTTAAACTGAAAGCTTAACTTTCTTGTCACAAATCATCCCTTGCAGTTGGCCATGAAATCTGACCAATTGCTAGCTACTCACACGCGTACTTACAACGACTAGTTTCCAGTGAGGAAGCACTCACTACAGTTGCTTGGGTTTGGGATATGCAGGTCAGGCTCGTGGGGTTGGTGAGTGACAAGGCGGGGAGGAACACGGATCTGTCTCCCGCATCGACTTCATCAGACGGTGAGTTAATTTCGGCAGAAGCGGAAGATTTTATTCAAGTTCTAGATGCGTGCGTCCTAGGGGATTCAGTTTTGGACCTTTGTGCTATGCGTGCCATTGCTGGATGTCGGTCTTGACTTTTGTCAAATGCTCCACGTTCAGTCGTCACTTGAAATGTTGTTGGCTATTAGTTCAATAGTGCATGCAATTCAGTAATGGGAAACCTGCAGGTTGATAGCCCTCTCTGGTTAATTAGCCATTTGAGAGGCAGTAGGAGCATACATTACTGTGAAATGTTTAAGCTTTTAACTGTGTAACACTTACCAAGCATAACATGATACTTTTGGCTCTTATCACGCTGCAAACAATTTAATAATGGGAGATCTGCAGTTACTTTACCATTTCCGACTAATCGGCCATTTGAAAGGCACACTATAATACTGTACTATTCGGATTTGCCTTGGGTCATAAGGTAATATTCGATCGAAATTGCTCTTCTTCAGTTTAAGAACCTTCTATTTTCATGCGATGATAAGTTGCACATGCTTGTTACCTGATGTTGACAAGTGCTCTGGTTCATCAGCCCATCTACTAGTGCTAGATGTAAGTTGCAAAATTAAGAAATCCTGGAGTGCTACCTGATTGTTGTTGCCTATCGTTCTGACTCAACGCATATAGTTTCAGATTTCGTCAAGGTTACTCTCTCTGCTCTTGCTCATGTGCTCTATCTGTCTACGGCATAGTGAATTTTGCACCAACCTAAAGGTTTTGCTTTTGTTCTAACCACGCCATAGTGTTGTAGGCTAAATTATTATATAAGAAATAAAAAATACTCAATTTCCTTATCTACATGCCCAATCTTCAAGTTTCATAGTACAAGAACAGGATAACCATCCACTTAGCTTATTTCGAAGAAACCATCCTTTAGCTGAGGAGGGTGCTCTTGTTGTTACTCATACAAAGTAATCTCCAGTCAGTTGCAATGCTGGACTCCTCTGGTTAATTAACCATTTGAGAGGCAGTAGGAGCATACATTACTGTAAAATGCTTAATCTTTTAAGCCTGTAACACTTGCGAAGCATAATAGGATACTTCCGGCTCTTATCACAGTGCATATGATTTAATAATGGGAGATCTACAGTTACTTTACCATTTCCGACTAATCAGCCATTTGAAAGGCATTACTGTGAAACACTTCAATTCTTAGCACTGGCTATGCATAATAGAATACGCCCTCTGTCCGGAATTACTTTTCGCTCAGATGGATGTATCTAGCATTGAAATACATCTAGATACATTCATTTGAGCGACAAGTACTTTGGGACGGAGGTAGTACTCTACTATTCGGATTTGCTTGAGTCTGCCACATATTTCATTAGAGTGCTACTGAAGGCTGATTGGTTGTTAAACTGGAAGCTTAGCTTTCTTGCCACAAATCATAGTTAGTTGGCCATGAAATCTGACCAACTGCTACTTACAGGCATAGACAACGTTAGTTTCCAGTCTTACAAAGATGGCTCAAAGTGGCTGCTGCATCAAAGTGTCTGCAGCTATTTACTTATATTAAATACAAGACGTCTCTTCTATACATATGTTTGTCAAGGATGAGATCCACATGATTTAGTATTTAGAGTACTTCATAGCTAGCTACTACCTCCGTCCGGGTTTATTAGGCCCAAAGACCACTTTGATAGGACCAAGGCAGTGCTAGAAAGCAAACGCTTGAAAATTAGAGCTGAAATTGGCCAATTAGCAGGCTCTCCTCTAGTTTAAAGTAGATGCTAAATTAATGAGCCGCGGCACCTTACATGCGCATGCAACCGTAATAAACAGCCGACGCAGGAAACAAGGCATTGCATGGGGCGGCTCGCAGGCAAACGACCGCATGCACTGGCTTGCATGCATGGCTCATAACTGCTCACTCGGTTAACAAGGCACCGCATAGGAATAGGGACCGGAAAAATGCTGCTATTGGAGCAGGTTTGGTGTGTGCGGCCTTACATTTTCGGACGGGGCTTCGTGGCCAGGAGGCCCTTTAAACCCGGATGGAGGGAGTAGCTAGCTAGCTAGCTACTTTAGTGTTATGCTCCTATCATGATAAAGAATGAATTTTTATGTTCCTCCTCGTCTTCTTCTGCTCTCTCTGACACCTGTTTCATCTCTGTAGGCAGGTAGGAGGTACAACGGCCAGCGACCGGGACGACACCAACAGCCAAAGGAAGCTTGAGGTCTGCTCCTTCTCCACCAGTAGAGAGGAGCCTCCTTTTTGGGTTCCGCGTGTCTGCTCCGAGCCTACCAGCGCCGATGCCATGGAAGGTACCCTCCACGTCTCTCATCTCTCTGTTCGGTCACGTATGGTTCTATGCTGATTCCTTTTTTCTTTCTCTCTCTCTCTCTCCGATTTAAACGTGCTTAGATCCTTGAGTCGGAAGGTAGCTTTTATTAATTTGATTGAAACTGCTCTCCAGTGAAGGAGAGCTAGTGCTAAGCAGGTTGGTTCTAGGTAGCGTAGCGAGACACGACGCACACAGTAGTGCTTCTCATCCTCCCCGCTCGCAAGTAGTACTCCCTCCATAAAAAAATAAATATAAATATAAGAGTGTTTAGATCACTAAAGCAGTGATCTAAATGCTCTATATTTCTTTACAGAGGGAGTATTTTTCTTGCAACCTCCTGTGAAAAAAAAGGCTATAGTTTTCTAGTCGTTTTTTTTGCGAATTAAAAAAAATATTTGTGGGTTTTAAAAACATGAATTTCTCGTTACTCTTTTTGACACATGCCTATGAAAAACGGCCTTTCAGTATCTATCGTACGGCGGAGATGTTGAAGAAGAGGCCGATGAGGAGGTTCCTGACGAATTTCAAGAGGTGGAGTGTTATGCAACGACCCAACCCAGGGAGGAGGCCCAAGGCCTCTCGTCGCTCCCGCCTGCTGGAGCCTGGAGGGCTGGAGAGAGACAGAGGAGTGCCACGGCAGCTGAAGATAAAAGGAAGGAAGTGGAGACAGAGAGGGTCGTCGACTAGCAGAAGGAAACTCCTTTCCCCCTTTCATTCTCCTCCCCTATCGTGTACCCAGATTCCTCCTCCCTTCCTTCTTCTGTAATCGAATTGGTGTAACCAGGTGCATAACAATTGGTATCAGGAGTCGTTCGATCCATCTCAGTGACGCGTGATCCATCAGTCCGCAGTGCGGTCGGCGGCGGATTCGTTCCCCGCTGTAATTCCCATCGCTCGGTAGGAACCGCCGATCTGGTTGGTCGATCGGGTGTCGGATCTGGCGCCGAAGAAGCGTGGCCCTTCGGCGGTCGAGCAGCAAATCTCCGCGGCGATGGGGACCGTGGAGCAGCAGAACACGGAGACAAATGCCAAGCTCGACGACATCGTTGAACAGCTGAAGGGCATGACCGCGTGGATGAAGGCAATGGATTCCACGACGAAGAGCCTCTCCGAATCCGCGGCGCTTCTTTGGCTACACGCCGAGGATGCATCGACGTGACTGGAGGCGCTCGAGTCACCGCCGACGCGCCCCCAAGGCCCAGCCAGCGCGACCACGATGCCTCCGACTGTGGTTTTTTTGATAGAAAGACTGTAAGGGAACCCCCTACAGTGTAATTGGTGCAACAAACCCAAATTGCAAGTACCATGCCTTGAACCTGGGTGGGTGGGAAGGCATCAGCCCCTTCCCACCACTAGGCCATGCCTTAGTCTGCGACGCCTCCGACTGTGGTGGTGCACGCGCATGGCGGGGAGCGGCCCAGTGGGCACAGCGGGCATCACCAGCAACGGGGGCCGGTTTTGGGGGATCCCCGTTCCCCAAATCCGCCTCTGGCCAACGGTATGCCCTCCTTCGCCCCGTTCCCCGTTCGGGAGTCCTTTTATGAGGAGCGTCGATTTTTGCATCCTACCCCTCTAGGCTCCTCAAAGCAATCTCTAGTTACTGAAGCTTTCGCTAGCCTAGCAAGTTCATGAGCAACCTTATTAGCTACCCTATTACAATGTTGAAATCTAGTCAACTGAAAATCGCATGCCATGAAGTAGCAATCCTAGAATACTGCCGCTGCAACCCCCACCGATTGTCCTCCATTCTTCATTGTGTCAACGACTTCCATATTATCAGAGTTAATAATAAGAAGATTGCTTCCCACCTTTTGTGCAAGAATTAAACCAAACCTAAGAGCCATCGCTTTTGCTGTTAGTACATCAACACACCAATCGATCTTCCAATTTCCGCCAGCAATGAAGTTTCCTTTGTCATCTCTGAGCATCGCACCTGCCGTGCCCCTGAGCAGATCATGGTCAAAA
Source organism: Triticum aestivum (assembly GCF_018294505.1). Lineage (NCBI taxonomy): Eukaryota > Viridiplantae > Streptophyta > Magnoliopsida > Poales > Poaceae > Triticum > Triticum aestivum. The sequence continues at coordinate 21,764,720 of NC_057804.1, read as the reverse complement.
GAAGCATCAACATTTAGTTTAACAAAACCCATAGGAGGTCGGCTCCATCCTTCTTTTCTACTAGTCGCACTAGGGGAGTGGGCATTCACATAGTTTGCAGTTTATAGCACGAATCCCCATCGAAATCTGATTCACATCTTGAGATTTCCCTTCATGAACCAACATGCGTCTCTCCCACCATAAATACCAGGCGGTTATCGCGATTAATTCACTTGTATTTTGGCAACCTAACATAGATAGTTCTTGGTGCGGCATAAGAAGTAAAAATTCAAGAACCGCCTCCCCCGCACGATCAATAACACAAGCTTTCTTAATTACCTCGTACATCCCCAGCTTTCCCCAAACCTCTTTTGCCTTTTGACACAGAAACAAGATGTGCTTTGTATCTTCTTGCCCATTCGAGCAAGATAGACAAGGGGCGAAACTTTCGTATGTCTATTGGCAAGTGTTCTTTGTTGAGAGATATATAGCAGGCCTTCGTCCTGAAATTCGTACTACTGTTATATTGCATCAACCAAAGGATGTCGATACTGTTAGTTGTTTGGCCTTGTTGCAGGAAGTGGAGCTCGACAACGACAAGGCAGGCAGCAACTCTAAGTTTAGCCAGCGATCATTTGTCAAGCAACCAAATAATAGGGACAGAAACAAGCACCAATCGGCACCAGAGGAACTGCGGAAGGTGGCCGAAAAGTTGGAGGCACTACGGGCTTACCGCAAGGCCAAGAACTTGTGTTTCAAGTGTGCTGAACCATGGGCAAGAGGTCATAAATGCCCCGACAAGGTGCCTCTTCACATTATGGAGGAATTACTGGAATTCTTGCAGCTGGATGATCCTCCTGATCCGCAACACATGTCGGATTCTAGTTCAGAGGAAGATGTGATGTTGCTTACCAATTCAAGATCTACTACATCACCGGTCAAAAGAAGAACCATGCACCTGCATGGCATGATTGGCAAGCACAGCGTCCTCATTCCGATTGATTCTGGAGCCAATTGTTCTTTTGTGGATGCTAAACTGACAAAGGAGCTTCAGCTTCCCACTTAGCCCATGCCAGCGGCCTCCTACGTCGTCACGGGTGGGGAAACCTTGGCGAGCTCCACTATTGTTCCCCAGCTGTCGTGGTGGACTCAAGGGCACACCTTCTGCCAGGATATTAAAGTTCTTTCTCTCGGCTGTTATAATCTCATTGTGGGCGCTGATTGGCTCGAGAATCACAGTCCTATGTGGTACATTGGCACAAGAAGTGAATGAGGTTCACACATGAAGGCCGACATATTACGCTAAAAGGGATTCGGTCAATACCAACCAAGTGCAAGGAAAATTGAAAGGGTTGTTACGTCGTGGGGCAGTCCAGCAGCAGTGCAGGTCAGGCAAGTTCACTAGGAACAAGAGTTGTTGGCTGTGCACATACATGAGAAGGAGGAAAACATCCCCGCGGAGGTGCAGTCCCTGTTGCATGAGTTCGATGACTGTTTCAGCGTACCTTCCAAGCTACCCCCTCATCGTATGGATGACCATACCATACCTCTGATTCTAGGAGCACAACCAGTTAGTGCTAGACCGTATCGGTACACACCCTAGCAGAAAGACGAGATTGAGCGAGAAATCAAAGAGATGCTCCGCGCGGGTATAATTCGCCCAAGTTCTAGCCCATTTGCTGCTCCAATTTTACGTGTTCGCAAGAAAGATGGAACTTGGCGTTTCTGTGTTGACTATCGACAACTAAATGCTATCACGATCAAGACCAAGCAACCCATGCCAATGGTAGATGAGCTACTCGACGAGATTGCAGGAGCGAAGTGGTTCACCAAGTTGGATCTGCTCTCCGGGTACCACCAGATCAGAGTTGCAGATGAAGATGTGTTCAAAACAGCCTTTTGCACGCATCAAGGCCTATACAAGTTCCTAGTTATGCCCTTCAGCCTGTCTCGCGCACCAGGAACCTTCCAAGGAGTGAGACACAAGGTTCTGGGCCCTCCACTCTGACATGGGGTGTTGGCGTTCATGGATGACATCTTGGTGCATACTGCCACCTTGGACGAACACATTCGTCGGCAACGTGAAGTGTTGCAACTCCTCCGTGATAATGAACTGGTCATCAAACGATCCAAATGTGCATTCGCTCAACCCAAAATAGAGTACATGGGACACGTCATCAGCATTGATGGAGTGGCCACCGATCCAGCAAAGATTGAAGCGGTACAAACCTGGCCTACACCCACATCGTTCCGTGCTGTTCGTGGCTTTCTGGGGCTTACAGGGTAATATCGGAAGTTCATTCAACACTACGGGGTGATTAGCCGATCCTTGACAGACTTGTCGAAGAAAGGCATGGTTTTCCAATGGACACCTCATGTAGAAACAGCCTTCCAGCTGCTCAAGAAGGCGATGATGGCAACACCAGTGTTGGTTGTGCCCGATTTCCAATAGCCCTTCGTCTTGGAGACAGATGCGTGTGATACGTCCATTTTGCATCATGCTTTTATATCGATATTTATTGCAATATGGGTTGTTATTACACATTATGTCACAATACTTATGCCTATTCTCTCTTATTTTACAAGGTTTACATGAAGAGGGAGAATGCCGGCAGCTGGAATTCTGGGCTGGACTCCGCCGCCACGAGGCGGAACCTTGGCGGAACCAATCTAGGGCTCTGGCGGAGCTGTCCTGCCGAGGACACTTCCCTCCGGGAGGGGGAAATCATCGCTATCGTCATCACCAACGCTCCTCTCATCATGAGGGGGCCAATCTCCATCAACATCTTCCCCGGCACCATCTCCTCTCAAACCCTAGTTCATCTCTTGTATCTAATCTTTGTCCCAAAGCCTCAGATTGGTACCTGTGGGTTGCTAGTAGTCTTGATTACTCCTTGTAGTTGATGCTAGTTGGTTTATTTGGTGAAAGATCATATGTTCAGATACTATATGCATATTAATACTCCTCTGATTATGAACATGAATATGCTTTGTGAGTAGTTACGTTTGTTCCTGAGGACATGGGAGAAGTCTTGCTATTAGTAGTCATGTGAATTTGGTATCCGTTCGATATTTTGATGAGATGTATGTTGTCTCTCCTCTAGTGGTGTCATGTGAATGTCGACTACATGTCACTTCACCATTATTTTGGCCTAGAGGAAGGCATTGGGAAGTAATAAGTAGATGATGGGTTGCTAGAGTGATAGAAGCTTAAACCCTAGTTTGCGTTGCTTCGTAAGGGGCTGATTTGGATCCATATGTTTCATGCTATGGTTAGGTTTACCTTAATACTTCTTTTGTAGTTGCGGATGCTTGCAATAGGAGTTAATCATAAGTGGGATGCTTGTCCAAGTAAGGATAGTACCCAAGCACTGGTCCACCCGCATATCAAATTATCAAAGTACCGAATGTGAATCATATGAACGTGATGAAAACTAGCTTGACGATAATTCCCATGTGTCCTCGGGAGCGCTTTCTCTATACAAGAGTTTGTCCAGGCTTGTCCTTTGCTGCAAAAAGGATTGGGCCACCTTGCTGCACTTTATTTACTTTTGTTACTTGTTACCCGTTACAAATTATCTTATCACAAAACTATCTGTTACCTATAATTTCAGTGCTTGTAGAGAATACCTTGTTGAAAACCGCTTATCATTTCCTTCCGCTCCTCGTTGGGTTCGACACTCTTACTTATCGAAGGGACTACGATAGATCCCCTATACTTGTGGGTCATCAAGACTCTTTTCTGGCGCCGTTGCCATGGAAGCGCCTTTGGTAGGTGGAATTTGGTAAGGAAAAATTTATATAGTGTGCTGAAATTTACTGTCACTTGTTACTATGGAAAGTAATCCTCTGAGGGGCTTGTTCGGGGTATCTTCACCTCGACCAGTAGAGCAAAGAGTTGCTCCTCAACCTACTGAACCTACTGAAAATGAAAATGTCTACTTTGAAATTCCTTCGGGTATGATAGAGAAACTGCTAGCTAATCCTTTTGCAGGAGATGGAACATTGCATCCCGATTTACACCTAATCTATGTGGATGAAGTTTGTGGATTATTTAAGCTTGCAGGTATGCCCGATGATGTTATCAAGAAGAAGGTTTTCCCTTAATCTTTGAAGGGAGATGCATTGACATGGTATAGGCTATGTGATGATATGGGATCATGGGACTATAAGTGATTGAAATTGGAATTCCATCAGAAGTTTTATCCTATGCATCTTGTTCATCGTGATCATAATTATATATATAATTTCTAGCCTCGCGAAGGAGAAAGCATCACTCAAGCTTGGGGGAGGATTAAGTCAATGTTATATTCATGCCCCAATCATGAGATTTTAAGAGAAATGATTATTCAAAAAATTTATGCTCGGCTTTCTGACAACAATCGCTCCATGCTCGATACTTCTTGTACTGGTTCCTTTATGATGAAGACTATTGAATTCAAATGGGATTTATTGGAAAGAATCAAACGCAACTTTGAAGATTGGGATCTCGACGAAGGTAAAGAGTCAGGTATAACACCTAAGTTTGATTGTGTTAAATCTTTTATGGATACCGATGTTTTCCGTAAATTTAGCACTAAATATGGACTTGACTCTGAGATAGTAGCTTCTTTTTGTGAATCTTTTGCTGCCCATGTTGATCTCCCTAAGGAGAAGTGGTTTAAATATAATCCTCCCATAGAAGTAAAGGTAGTTGCACCTATTAAAGTTGAAGAAAAGACTATCACTTATAATGGTCCTATTGTTCCTACTGCTTATGTTGAGAAACCACCTTTCCCTGTTAGAATAAAGGATCATACTAAAGCTTCAACTGTGGTTCATAAAAGCAATATTAGAACTTATACTCCTCCTGAATAAGTTAAAGTTGAACCTAATATTGCTATTATTAAGGATCTCTTGGCTGATAATATTGATGGGCATGTTATTTATTTCTGTGAGGAAACTGCTAGAATTGCTAAACCTGGTGCTAAAGATAAACATTGACCTGTTGTAGGCATGCCTATTATTTCTGTTAAAATATGACATCATTGTTATCATGGCTTATGTGATATGGGTGCTAGTGCTAGTGCAATACCTATCTCTTTATATAAAGAAATTATGCATGATATTGCACCCGCTGAGTTAGAAGATATAGATGTTACAATTAAACTTGCCAATAGAGATACTATTTCACCAATTGGGATTGTTAGAGATGTTGAAGTTTTGTGTGGTAAAACTAAATATCCTGCTGATTTTCTTGTTCTTGGTTCCCCACAAGATAGCTTTTGTCCCATTATATTTGGTAGACCCTTCTTGAACACTGTTAATGCTAAGATAGACTGCGAAAATGATGTTGTTACTATTGGTTTGGGTGATATGTCTCATGAGTTTAATTTTTCTAAATTTCGTAGACAACACCGAGAAGAGGAATTGCCTAGTAAGGATGAAATTATTGGTCTTGCTTCTATTGCTGTGCCTCCTAGTGATCCTTTAGAACAATATTTGCTAGACCATGAAAATGATATGTTTATGAATGAAAGAAGGGAAATAGATGAAGTATTCTTTAAACAAGGACCCATTCTGAAACACAATTTGCATGTTGAAATCTTAGGGGATCCTCCTCCACCCAAGGGTGATCCCGTGTTTGAGCTTAAACCATTGCCTGATACTCTTAAATATGCTTATCTTGATGGAAAGAAGATATATCATGTTATTATTAGTGCTAACCTTTCAGAGAAGGAGGAAGAAAAATTATTGAAAACTCTGAAGAAGCACTGTGCTGCTATTGGATATACTCTTGATGATCTTAAGGGCATTAGTCCCACTCTATGTCAACATAAAATAAATTTGGAGAAAGATGCCAAACCAGTTATTGATCACCAATGACGGCTGATTCCTAAGATAAAAGAAGTGGTAAGAAAGGAAATACTAAAGCTCCTTGAGGTAGGTATAATTTATCCCGTTACTGATAGTCAGTGGGTAACTCCGCCTATGTTGTCTCAACATAGCCGGTCCCAAGCCCGGGTTAAGGAGGAGGGTTGTGATAGGCTTGGCGAGCCAACGTAAAAACTCAGCCACTCTTATGGAGATGAAACCCAAAACATTTTCGTTGGGGCGTAACCCTCTCAGCGACGCGCCACATCGGAACCCGGGTGTTGTGGAAAATGGGCAAGGGCCGGGCCGTCACCCCCCAAGTGGCGCGCCGTATCTTGATCCGGATACGGTGGCAAGTGAGTGAGGATCGGGTCGTCGCATCCTTAGTGGCGCGCTACATCGGCGCCCGGGTGTAGTGGAAAATGAACAAGGGTCTTCGCATTTGACTCGACGAGTGCGAAGGGTAAGGAAGCTAGCCGAGCCTAGGAGGATTCGCTTAGGTAGCTGGAACGTAGGGTCTCTGACAGGGAAGCTTCGGGAGCTAGTTGATGCAGCGGTGAGGAGAGGTGTTGATATCCTTTGCGTCCAAGAAACCAAATGGAGAGGACAGAAGGCGAAGGATGTGGAGGATACCGGCTTCAAGCTGTGGTACACGGGGACGGCTGCAAACAAAAATGGCGTAGGCATCTTGATCAACAAGAGCCTCAAGTATGGAGTGGTAGACGTCAAGAGACGTGGGGACCGGATTATCCTGGTCAAGCTGGTAGTTGAGGACTTGGTTCTCAATGTTATCAGCGCGTATGCCCCGCAAGTAGGCCACAATGAGAACACCAAGAGGGAGTTCTGGGAAGGCCTGGAAGACATGGTTAGGAGTGTACCGATTGATGAGAAGCTCTTCATAGGAGGACACCTCAATGGCCACGTGGGTACATCTAATACAGGTTTTGAAGGGGCGCATGGGGGCTTTGGCTATGGCATCAGGAATCAAGAAGGAGAAGATGTCTTAAGCTTTGCTCTAGCCTACAACATGATTGTAGCTAACACCCTCTTTAAAAAGAGAGAATCACATCTGGTCACTTTTAGTAGTGGCCAACACTCTAGCCAGATTGATTTCATCCTCTCGAGAAGAGAAGATAGGCGTGCGTGCCTAGACTGTAAGGTGATACCTGCAGAGAGTGTTGTACCCCAGCATAAGCTGGTGGTTGCTGACTTCCGCTTTCGGATTCGTGTCTAGCGGGATAAGCGTGCCAAAGTCGCTAGAACGAAGTGGTGGAATCTCAAGGGGGAGGTAGCTCAGGTGTTCAAGGAGAGGGTCATTAAGGAGGGCCCTTGGGAGGAAGGAGGGGATGCGGACAATGTGTGGATGAAGATGGCGACTTGCATTCGTAAGGTGGCCTCGGAGGAGTTTGGAGTGTCCAGGGGAAGGAGAAGTGAAGATAAGGATACCTGGTGGTGGAATGATGACGTCCAGAAGGCGATTAAAGAGAAGAAAGATTGCTTCAAACTATACCTGGATAGGAGTGCAGACAACATAGAGAAGTACAAGATGGCGAAGAAGGCCGCAAAGCGAGCTGTTGGTGAAGCAAGGGGTCGGGCATATGAGGACCTCTACCAACGGTTAGGCACGAAGGAAGGTGAAAGGGACATCTATAAGATGGCCAAGATCCGAGAGAGGAAGACGAGGGACATTGGCCAAGTCAAATGCATCAAGGACGGAGCAGGCCAACTCTTGGTGAAGGACGAGGAGATTAAGCATAGATGGCGGGAGTACTTCGACAAGCTGTTCAATGGGGAGAATGAAAGTTCTACCATTGAACTGGACGACTCCTTTGATGAGACCAGCATGCGTTTTGTGCGGCGAATCCAGGAGTCTGAGGTGAAGGAGGCTTTAAAAAGGATGAAAGGAGGCAGGGCGATGGGCCCTGATTATATCCCCATTGAGGTGTGGAAAGGTCTCGGGGACATAGCGATAGTATGGCTAACCAAGCTTTTCAACCTCATTTTTCGGGCAAACAAGATTCCAGAAGAATGGAGACGGAGTATATTAGTACCAATCTTCAAGAACAAGGGGGATGTTTAGAGTTGTACTAATTACCGTGGAATTAAGCTGATGAGCCATACAATGAAGCTATGGGAGAGAGTCATTGAGCACCGCTTAAGAAGAATGACAAGTGTGACCAAAAATCAGTTTGGTTTCATGCCTGGGAGTTCAACCATGGAAGCCATTTTCTTGGTACGACAACTTATGGAGAGATATAGGGAGCAAAAGAAGGACTTGCATATGGTGTTCATTGACTTGGAGAAGGCCTATGATAAGATACCGCGGAATATCATGTGGTGGGCCTTGGAGAAACACAAAGTCCCAGCAAAGTACATTACCCTCATCAAGGACATGTACGATAATGTTGTGACAAGTGTTCGAACAAGTGATGTCGACACCGATGACTTCCCGATTAAGATAGGACTGCATCAGGGGTCAGCTTTGAGCCCTTATCTTTTTGCGTTGGTGATGGATGAGGTCACAAGGGATATACAAGGATATATCCCATGGTGTATGCTCTTTGCGAATGATGTGGTGCTAGTTGACAATAGTCGGACGGGGGTAAATAGGAAGTTAGAGATATGGAGACAAACCTTGAAATCGAAAGGGTTTAGGCTTAGTAGAACTAAAACCGAGTACATGATGTGCGGTTTCAGTACTACTAGGTGTGAGGAGGAGGAGGTTAGCCTTGATGGCCAGGTGGTACCTCGGAAGGACACCTTTCGGTATTTGGGGTCAATGTTGCAGGAGGATGGGGGTATTGATGAAGATGTGAACCATCGAATCAAAGCCGGATGGATGAAGTGGCGCCAAGCTTCTGGCATTCTCTATGACAAGAGAGTGCCACAAAAGCTAAAAGGCAAGTTCTACAGGATGGCGGTTCGACCCGCAATGTTGTATGGCGCGGAGTGTTGGCCGACTAAAAGGCGACATGTTCAATAGTTAGGTGTGGCGGAGATGCGTATGTTGAGATGGATGTGTGGCCACACGAGGAAGGATCGAGTCCGAAATGATGATATATGAGATAGAGTTGGGGTAGCACCAATTGAGGAGAAGCTTGTCCAACATCGTCTGAGATGGTTTGGGCATATTCAGCGCAGGCCTCCAGAAGCTCCAGTGCATAGCGGACGGCTAAAGCATGCGGAGAATGTCAAGAGAGGGCGGGGTAGACCGAATTTGACATGGGAGGAGTCCGTTAAGAGAGACCTGAAGGATTGGAGTATCACCAAAGAGCAAGCTATGGATAGGGGTGCGTGGAAGCTTGCTATCCATGTGCCAGAGCCATGAGTTGGTTGCGAGATCTTATGGGTTTCACCTCTAGCCTACCCCAACTTGTTTGGGACTAAAGGCTTTGTTGTTGTTGTTGTTGTTGTTGTTGTTGTTGTTGTTGTTGTTGTTGTTGTTGTTGTTGTTGTTGTTGTTGTTGTTGTTGTTGTTGTTGTTGTTGTTGTTGTTGTTGTTGTTGTTGTGTTGTTGTTGTTGTTGTTGTTGTTGTTGTTGTTGTTGTTGTTGTTGTTGTTGTTGTTGTTGTTGTTGTTGTTGTTGTTGTTGTTGTTGTTGTTGTTGTTGTTGTTGTTGTTGTTGCTGATAGTCAGTGGGTAAGCCCTGTCCATTGTGTCCCTAAGAAAGGAGGTATTACTGTCGTTCCTAATGATAAAGATGAATTGATTCCTCAAAGAATTATTACAGGTTATAGGATGGTAATTGATTTCCGCAAATTAAATAAGGCTACTAAAAAAGATCATCTAGAAAGATTATCCAAACATACACATTTTTGCTTTCTAGATGGTTATTCTGGTTTCTCTCAAATACCTGTGTCAGCTGATGATCAAGGAAAGACCACTTTTACTTGCCCTTTTGGTACTTTTGCTTATAGACGTATGCCTTTTGGTTTATGTAATGCACCTGCTACCTTCCAAAGATGCATGATGGCTATATTCTCTTATTTTTGTGAAAAGATTTGTGAGGTTTTCATGGACGCTTTCTCCGTTTATGGATCCTCTTTTGATGATTGCTTGAGCAACCTTGATCGAGTTTTGCAGAGATGTGAAGAAACTAACCTTGTCTTGAATTGGGAGAAGTTCCACTTTATGGTTAATGAAGGTATTGTCTTGGGGCATAAAATTTCTGAAAGGGGAATTGAAGTTGATAAAGCTAAAGTTGATGCTATTGAAAAGATGCCATGTCCCAAGGACATCAAAGGTATAAGAAGTTTTCTTGGTCATGCCGGTTTTTATAGGAGGTTCATTAAGGACTTCTAAAAAATTTCTCGGCCTTTAACTAATCTATTACAAAAAGATATACCATTTATCTTTGATGATGATTGTTTAGAAGCATTTAAAATACTTAAGAAAGCATTAATTTCTGTACCTTTTGTTTAGCCACCTGATTGGAATTTACCCTTTAATTATGTGTGATGCTAGTGATTATGTTGTAGGTCTTTTCTAGGGCAAAGAGTTGATAAGAAATTAAATGTTATTCAATATGCTAGTAAAACTCTAGACAGTGCTCAGAGAAATTATGCTACTACTGAAAAAGAATTCTTAGCAGTTGTATTTGCTTGTGATAAGTTTAGACCTTATATTGTCAATTCTAAAGTAACTATTCACACTGATCATGCTGCTATTAAATACCTTATGGAAAATAAATATGCTAAACGTAGACTTATTAGATGGGTTCTCTTGCTACAAGAATTTGATTTGCATATTATTAATAAAAAGGGAGCTGAGAACCCCGTTGCAGACAACTTGTCTAGGTTAGAAAATGTTCTTGATGACCCACTACCTATTGATGATAGCTTTCTTGATGAACAATTAAATGTCATAAATGCTTCTCGTACTGCTCCATGGTATGCTGATTATGCTAATTACATTGTTGCTAAGTTTATACCGCCTTGTTTCACATAACAGCAAAAGAAAAAGTTTTTCTATGATTTAAGACATTACTTCTAGGATGACCCACATCTTTATAAAGAAGGAGTAGATGGTGTTATTAGACGTTGTGTACCTGAGCATGAACAGGAACAAATCCTACGCAAGTGTCACTCCGAAGCTTATGGAGGACACCACGCTGGAGATAGAACCGCGCATAAGGTATTGCAATCTGGGTTTTTTTGGCCTACTCTCTTCAAGGATGCTCATAAGTTTGTCTTATCTTATGATGAATGTCAAAGAATTGGTAATATTAGTAGACGTCAGGAAATGCCTATGAATTATTCACTTGTTATTGAACCATTTGATGTTTGGGGTTTCGATTATATGGGACCATTTCCTGCCTCTAATGGATATACACATATTTTAGTTGCTGTTGATTATGTTACTAAGTGGGTAGAAGCTATTCCAACTAGTAGTGCTGATCATAACACCTCTACTAAGATGCTTAAAGAAGTTATTTTTCCAAGGTTTGGAGTCCCTAGATATTTAATGACTGATGGTGGTTCACATTTTATTCATGGTGCTTTTCGTAAAATGCTTGCTAAGTATGATGTTAATCATAGAATTGCATCCCCTTATCACCCACAGTCTAGTGGTCAAGTAGAACTGAGTAACAGAGAGCTCAAATTAATTTTGCAAAAGACTGTTAATAGATCTAGAAAGAATTGGTCCAAGAAACTTGATGATGCATTATGGGCATATAGAACTGCATATAAAAATCATATGGGTATGTCTCCATCTAAAATGGTTTATGGAAAAGCATGTCACTTACCTCTCGAACTAGAACATAAGGCATATTGGGCTATTAAAGAGCTCAATTATGATTTCAAACTTGCCGGTGAGAAGAGGCTATTTGACATAAGCTCACGTGATGAATGGAGAACCCAAGCCTATGAGAATGCCAAATTGTTTAAACAAAAAGTTAAAAGATGGCATGACAAAAGGATATAAAAGTGTGAGTTTAGTGTAGGTGATTATGTATTGCTATACAACTCTCGTTTAAGATTTTTTTTGCAGGAAAACTTCTCTCTAAATGGGAAGGTCCTTACATTATCAAGGAGGTCTATCATTCCGGTGCCATAGAAATCAACAACTTCGAAGGCACAAATCCGAAAGTGGCGAACGGTCAAAGAATCAAACATTATATCTCAGGTAATCCTATAAATGTTGAAACTAATGTTATTGAAACCGTAACAACGGAGGAATACATAAGGGACACTTTCCAGAATGTTTCAGACTCCGAAAAGGAATAGGTACGTGGTATGGTAAGTAAACCAACTCCAAAACAGCTCTAATGGCAATTTTTCTCTGTTTTGGAATATTTAGAAAAATATAAAATAAGAAGTAGTCCGGGAAGGACACGAGGCCTCCACGAGGGTGGAGGGCGCGCCCTACCCCCCTGGGCACGCCCCTGCCTCATGGGCACCTCGTGCGCTCTCCGGACTCCGTTTTCTTGCACGATACGTATTTTGGTTGGTAAAAATTCATTATATAATCTCCCAAAAGTTTTGACTCATGTATCACGCAAATATCCTCTGTTTTCGTTCTGAGCTGCTTTCTGTCAGGATTGTCAAGGCCAGACATCATGTCGTCCCCCTCCTCCAACAATGGTGACAACGATGCTTGGCTCATGAAGATAGAGCTGAAGAGGGAAGAACCCATGGAGATCAACAAGGATGAAGGGATCAAGAAGGCCACGGAGGACCAAGTTCCGGCAACAGAAGACATCCTTCAACTTGATCACAATATTCTTACCCAAACTGATATTGAAGCTTTCAAAATGATTGAGTTAGCTCGTATACAAAACAAGTATCTCACACATGAAAATATTTTGTTGAAGGAGCATATTGTTGCACTCAAGGGCATTATCCGCAAGTTGGAGGATCTCTTACGCTCGATGTGTGATTACCCATCATCACCACCATCTTCTTCACCAGCAAAGGAGATATAATCACATGGGTATGGGCACTCCCCTTGGCAACTGCCAAGCTTGGGGGAGGTGTCCCGGTATCGTATCACCATCACACTCTATCTTTACCGTTTTTCTTAGTTTGATCCTTTTAGTATTATCTTGATCTAGTAGAATAAAGTTTTAGTATGATTTAATTTTGAGTTTTGCTTTATGATCCCTCTATGTAATCGAGTCCGTGAGCTATATATAATAAAGATTAGTGTTGAGTCAAGGGCTTGATTATTTGGCTATGATCTTGAGGGAATAAAAGAAAAGAGAAAGAATAAAAAGAAATAAAGAGATCATATTGATCTTATGGAGAGTAATGTCTTCACATAGAAAGAGTTTGATGATTAAAAGTTGTTGAGATATGACAAACGTAGTTTTGGTCATCGTTGCAATTAATAGGAAGTAATAAAGAAAGAGAGGTTTCACATATAAATATACTATCTTGGACATCTTTTATGATTGTGGGCACTCATTAAAGTATGACATGCTAAAGAGTTGATGTTGGACAAGGAATACAACGTAATGGGTTATGTTTTCTTATATCTAAGATAAAGTATATTGTCATGGATCATCCAACATGTTGAGCTTTCCTTTCCCCCTCATGCTAGCCAAATTCTTTGCACTAAGTAGAGATACTACTTGTGCTTCCAAATATCCTTAAACCCAGTTTTGCCATGAGAGTCCGCCATATCTACCTATGGATTGAGTAAGATCCTTCAAGTAAGTTGTCATCGCTGCAAGCAGTAAAAAATTTGCTCTCTAAATATGTATGAATGATTAGTGTGGAGGAAATAAGCTTTATACGATCTTGTGATGTGGAAGAAATAAAAGTGAAGGACTGCATAATAAAGGTCCATATCACAAGTGGCAATATAAAGTGACGTTCTTTTGCATTAAGATTTCGTGCATCCAACCATGAAAGCGCATGACAACCTCTGCTTACCTCTGCGAAGGGCCTATCTTTTAATTTTACCTCTTACCCGTATGCAAGAGTCATGCTGATCTTCACCTTTCCTTTTTACATTTTATCCTTTGGCAAGCACCAGTGTTGGTTGTGCCCGATTTCCAATAGCCCTTCGTCTTGGAGACAAATGCGTGTGATACGTCCATTTTGCATCATGCTTTTATATCGATATTTATTGCATTATGGGCTATTATTACACATCATGTCACAATACTTATGCCTATTCTCTCTTATTTTACAAGGTTTACATGAAGAGGGAGAATGCCGGCAGCTGGAATTCTGGCTGGAAAAGGAACAAATATTAGAGACCTATTCTACACAACTCCAAAAATCCTAAAACTCCATGGAAGTTATTTTTGGAAATAATAAAAAATACCGGACTAAGAAAATACCAGAGGGGGCCACACCCTGGCCACGAGGGTGGGGGCGCGCCCTACTCCCCTGGGCGCGCCCCTACCTCGTGGGCCCCTTGCTGGCCCTCCGGTGCCCATCTTCTGCTATATGAAGTCTTTCGTCCGAGGAAAAATCACAAGCAAGCTTTCGGGACGAGACTCCGCCGCCACGAGGCGGAACATTGGCGGAACCAATCTAGGTCTTTGGTGGAGCTGTTCTGCCGGGGACACTTCCCTCCGAGAGGGGGAAATCATCGCCATCGTCATCACCAACACCTCTCATCGGGAGGGGGCCAATCTCCATCAACATCTTCACCAGCACCATCTCTCATACCCTAGTTCATCTCTTGTATCCAATCTGTGTCCCAAAGCCTCAGATTGGTACCTGTGGGTTGCTAGTAGTGTTGATTACTCCTTGTAGTTGATGCTAGTTGGTTTATTTGGTGAAAGATCATATGTTCAAATCCTATATCCATATTAATACTCCTCTGATTATGAACATGAATATGCTTTGTGAGTAGTCACGTTTGTTCCTGAGGGCATGGGAGAAATCTTGCTATTAGTAGTCATGTGAATTTGGTATCCATTCGATATTTTGATGAGATGTATGTTGTCTCTCCTTTAGTGGTGTCATGTGAACGTCGACTACATGACACTTCACCATTATTTGGGCCTAGAGGAAGGCATTGGGAAGTAATAAGCAGATGATGGGTTGCTAGAGTGACAGAAGCTCAAACCCCTAGTTTATGCGTTGCTTCGTAAGGGGCTGATTTGGATCCATATGGTTCATGCTATGGTTAGGTTTACCTTAATACTTATTTTTTAGTTGCGGATGCTTGCAATTGGAGTTAATCATAAGTGGGATGCTTGTCCAAGTAAGACAGTACCCAAGCACTGGTCCACACACATATCAAATTATCAAAGTACCGAATGCGAATCATATGAACGTGATGAAAACTAGCTTGACAATAATTCCCATGTGTCCTCGGGAGCGCTTTCTCTATATAAGAGTTTGTCCAGGCTTGTCCTTTGCTACAAAAAGGATTGGGCCACCTTGCTGCACTTTATTTATTTTGTTACTTGTTACCCGTTACAAATTATCTTATCACAAAACTATCTGTTACCTATAATTTCAGTGCTTGCAGAGAATATCTTGCTGAAAACTGCTTATCATTTCCTTCTGCTCCTCGTTGGGTTCGACACTCTTACTTATCGAAAGGACTACGATAGATCCCCTATACTTGTGGGTCATCAGCGTGAAAAGACGGCATCGGCGCAGTACTCATGCAACATGGACGAATGGCATGCCACAATCCAGAGTCTGCTCGGTTTTGCCGAAGCTGGGGGCTCGCAGCGAGCTAGCCCGCTGTAGCCTCCCCAAGCGACAGCAACAGCTCGTGCTGCCGACCGTACGAAATGGGCCATCCCCACAGTGCAGTCCCCGCCACGACAGCCAGCACGAGCACCACCAAATCAAGACCCTGACGACGTCTCAATGGCTTCTTCTGACCCTCGAGCACGTCCATGCCAACGTTGAACCCCGGAGGATAGGCGGAAAGGAGACGCGTGCGTCGTCGAGCAACGCCGTGACGACCTTCACTGGACCGACGGGTACGACGGCCTCAACGTCGACGAGCCTGTGCTAGGTGTTGGCGGGTGCCTACTTTTCGAGGTTGGCTGCCCTGCCTTTACACGAGAGCTACGACAAGCCCGTTGGCCATCCGTTCGCACGTTCAAGCCAGAGATACCTGAGAAGTACGACAGGAGGCTGAACCCGGTAGAGTTCCTGAGCATCTACACCATCGCTGTTCAGGCTGCCGGGGGAAGAGATGAGAAGGTGTTTGCCAACTACTTCCCTTTGGCTGTCAAGTCCAATGTGAGGTCTTGGCTGATGCACCTACCGGAGAACTCCATCTCGTCGCGGGCCGACCTCTGCCACGAGTTCATTGGCGCCTTCACTGGCGGCCATCAGGAACCCGGCAGGCCCAGCGATTTGCCGCTTCTCCAGCAGAAGGAAGGAGAAACTCTCTGTAAGTATTTACAGAGATTCAGCAGAGTTCATAGAAATATCCCAAATATCCATCCGGCAGCCGTAATAGCTGCCTTCTAGTCCAATGTGCGCAACCGCCGCATCCATTCCAAGATGAACGTGTGGTTGCCGAAGACTGTGAATGAGCTTTACACGTTAGCGGATAAGTGTGCTCGGATGGAGGAGGGAAGGAGATTGTCCAGAGAGGAAGATTGCGTCAATGTTGATTCAGAGGATGAGGATGAATCAACTAGTCAGAAGAAGAGCAAGAAGCGCAGTAAGAAGCAGAGAGATAAGGCAGTGATGACTGTTGAAGGATCTAGTATGCCAAGTACCGGCAAGAAGGCCAAAGCTGAGGTCCCCGACGAGGAAGTTGTCGTGTGCACTGACTGCAGGGAAGCCGCTGCTACCGAGAAAGCCGGGAAAGGTGATGGGCCGTATTGCAAGATTCATCGGACCAAGGGCGACGACCTTCAAGAGTGTTATTGGGTTGAGCAGCTTGTCAAGTAGTAGAAAGCAGAGTATGAGAAGCATGACAAGGAAAAATGTCAGAATGTTGCTGGCGGTAAGGGCCGAGGTGGTGAAGCAAACCGCCCCGGCAAGCCCTTTCGGAACCATGGAAAGCCCGCCAGAGGTCGAGAGAAGGAAGCCTGTAATGATGAGAGTGATGGAGGGGATGAGGAGGTAACCAGTGAGCAAGAGTTTCAGAAGGCCACAGACGCCCTGTGCATTGACACCGCCAGCTCAAGCGGTGGGCGCGAGAAGTCAATGCCGTGGAACTAGCGCCAGAGGCCCGGAAGCCGCTCAAGTGGCCCCGTACGCCCATCATCTTTGACGAGGAGGACGATCCTAGCTGCACCACTATGGTAGGATGCTTGCCGTTGTTGGTCTCTCCAACAATCCGCAACCTCAAGGTCACAAAGATGCTGGTGGACGGCGGGGCTGGGTTGACTCTGATTTCCTCAGCAGTCATCGGTAAGCTTCAGATAGGAGAAGAGTTAGAGGTTACCGGCACGTTCCAAGGAGTTAATCCCGGCAGGAGCCGTCCTAAGGGAAACATCACGCTGCCGGTAACTTTGGGGGAGAACTGAGCTACCGAATTGAGAGGATTGTGTTTGATATGGTTGATCTCCCCCTGCCGTACAATGGGATTCTGGGACGCCCGGCCCTGGCTAAGTTCATGGCAACATCTCACTATGCCTACAACACCTTGAAGATGCCTGGGCCACTGGGAGTCATCACCATCCCATCAGATGAGAAGTATGCCATTATTTGTGTGGACAAGATATACTAGGATGCGGTCGCGGCAGAGGTCGTTGCAGCGGCAGCTGCCGCCAAGGAAAGCAAAGAAAAGAAGAGAGGTTGCTCCAACAACAAGAGATCCAAGGTTGCTGTACCTCAAGTGAAGAAGGTCCCGGCAGGGCTGGCTAGCGTTGATGGTACCTTTACTATCAACGCCACCCTTGATGACAAATAGGAAAGCTCGCTCGTTGCCTTCCTGCGGGCGAATATCGATGTGTTTGCTTGGCAGCCATCTGATATCCTCGGTGTTCCGAGGGAGGTAATTGAGCACCACCTTGCTGTCTGCCCACATGCCCGACTTGTCAAGCATAAAGTACGGAAGCAGGCCTTGGAGAGGCATCAGTTCATTGTGGAAGAGATCAAGAAACTTGAGGCAGCTGGTTTGGTCAGAGGAGTATTGCACCCCACGTGGTTGGCAAATCTAGTGGTAGTCCGGAAAGCTAACGGGAAATGGAGGCTTTGCATAGATTTCACAGATCTCAACAAGGCTTGCCCGAAAGACCCATTTCCTTTGCCGCGCATTGACCAGATTGTGGATTCCACTTCAGGTTGTGATTTGCTCTCATTTCTGGACGCATACTCTGGGTATCACCAAATCTTCATGTCCAAGGAAGATGAAGAGAAGACATTGTTTATCACCCCATGTGGTACGTACTGCTTTGTTCGCATGCCTTTGTATTAAAGAGTGTCGGGTCCACTTTTGCAAGGGCAATCCAGATTGGTTTTGAGCCACAGTTGCACAGAAACATAGAAGCCTATATGTATGATATTGTCACTACTAGGAAAAGGGCTAAAGATAGGATTGACACTAATGGCGCACCAGAGAAGTGGTGCGCCACTACTATATACTAATGGCACACCTGGTGGAGATACGCCATTAGTGTGGAATACACTAATGGCGCACCAGGCAGAAGGTGCGCCACTAGTAAAACAATTTTTTTTCATTTTTTCAAACATTCTAATGGCGCATCCGGGCAAAAGTGCGCCATTAGTAGTTAGAACTACTAACGGCGCACTGGTGACAGAGTGCGCCAGTAATTTTTTTTTACTTTTTGGCAAAAGAAACTTTCTAATGGCGCACCGCCGCTCGGTGCGCCATTAGTACGTTCCCCCCCCCACTCCACCTATTCCCCTCCCTCCCGTCCTCCCCATTCAGTACGCCCCCTCCGCCCCAACCGTATGCCGCCGCCGCGCCGCCGCGCCCCCACGCCCCCTCCGTCCCCTCCGTCCCCTGCCGCCGCCGCCCCGACCCCCGTCCCCGCGCCCCCACGCCCCCTCCATCCCCTCCGTCCCCTGCCACCGCCGCCCCGACCCCCGCCCCGCGCCCCCACGCCCCCTCCATCCCCTGCCGCCGCCGCCCCGACCCCCGACCCCCGCGCCCCCACGCCCCCTCCGTCCCCTCCGTCCCCTGCCGTCCCATGCCGCCGCCGCCCCGTCCCCACCGATCTCCGTCCGTCGACCATGGGAGCCTGCCAAGACCTGGAGGCCGGCGCCGGCGACGGCGGTGAGAAGAAGATGGCCCACTCCTCCTCCTCCGGCCCGCTCCCGCCGTCGGAGCCGCCGCACCTGCGGGGCCAGGACCCCGTCCACCCCCTGCCCCCCACCCCGACGTCCGTACTAGGCCGCCCCAGGTACAGTTCCATTTCTTTCTTACAGAGCATCTAAGTGAGGTGGCCAGCAAAGTTTGGAATGCATTTCATTTTGATACAACTAAGTTAGATAAGTGGCAAAATAGAGTTAGAGTAGTGAGAAAAAAGTTGAAAGGATGGAAGATTAACTATGAAAGTTTTTATAGAAAACAGAAGAAAATTTTGGAAAGTTGGATAACTATGAGAAAAAATGGCAAAATAGAGTTAGAGTAGTGAGAAAAAAGTTGAAAGGATGGAACATTAACTATGATTTGATGCCTCTGTTTCATGATTTTTTAATGGAAAGTTGGATGTAGGAAGACTTAACTATGGCATTATTACTTTGTTGCCTAAAGGGAATGATGATCCAAAGATATAGGCCTATATGTTTGCTAAATGTTCCTTTTATGACTTTTACTATGGTCAAAGCAGAGCCGTTGTTTATTTTAGATGGTGTGCTATTGTTGCGTGAGATAATTCATGAGATTAGAGTTAAGAAAAGAAGTGTTGTTAATTTCAAGCTTGATTTTAAGAAAGGACAAAATTAACTAGGATTTTTAGAAAAGGTGATGGTTATGAAAGGGTTCCCAATTAAATTTGGAAAGTGGGTTATGACTTATGAGTACTGTTAATGATGGTAAGGTGGCCTTTCTAGCTCATTACATGTATTGTTTGTAGCTACAAATAATTATGCATAGTGATATGTTTTATCGAGTCCTTTTTGCTCAAGCTGTTTAGTTGTGAGTGTGAAGTAAAATAAATAAATCATGTTTCTCTAGGTATATTCCAAACATCAAAGTTGAAATAACTTTGATTTCCTAGATATAGATAGTTAGGCACACAAGTTTGCTGGTAAATCTATATGTCTGCCAGATCATGATTTCTTCTTATATACAAGGTGTTATTTTAGCTATGAACAATGATATGATTACAAGTCCATTGCCATACCACATTCACAGTTTGGAATGTATCTCTCTGCTATCTTATCATACAATCAGTTTGAATTATTGGAGGATGACCACAATGAAACTATGATGCAATATGGTAGTGATGATGCAGATCACACTGGTCACAATATTGGTGATGATGACGAGTAGTTCTTATTATCTTCTATGTTCACGTCTTTAGATTTTATCTCATGTGTTCACATCTGTCTTAATACCTTGCCTTGCCTTGTTCGGTTGTAAGGGTACTAATTGGTCTCTTCTGCTGCTTAATTATCAGAGATGGCGGGAAGCAGCCACCACCGCTCTGCGACACCGCAAGAGATGGTGGTGGTTGACCATGGGCAAGAGATGGAGGTGGCTGAGGCTGAACTAGCAATGGTCGTTCCTGAAGGTGGCCTCGCGATGGTGGTGGCGCCTGACAATGACCACGCACCGGTGGTGGCGTTGGCGATCCCACAGCTGGGCGACATGACCACGCCAATTGAGGTAGAAGACTACATCCCACTGCCTCCACCGCCTCCACCGCCTTGCCGCTCTTGGCGCATCAGACTGAGGAAGGAGAAGGAGAAGAACAATGCATGAGAACTGAACTTTGTCAGGTATGTCAGATCTCCAAAATGATATATATATACTTAGTTACCTATGTTATCTCGAATATGCTTAGTTTCCTATAGGTTAGCTTCATTTTACCTAAGTTGGCTCTAATATGCTAACTTAGAGCTTATATGCTTAGTTTCCTATAGGTTAGCTCCAAAATAACTTATGTTAGCACAAAATGATCAAGTTTACATAATAAGCTTATAGTCTTTTTCTTATTCTTCTTCTTTTCCAAAATGACATAGGTTAGCTTCATTTTACCTAACTTGGCTCTAATATACTAACTTAGAGCTTATATGCTTAGTTTCCTATAGGTTAGCTCCAATATAACTTATGTTAGCACAAAATGATCAAGTTTACATAATAAGCTTATAGTCTTCTTCTTATTTCTTTTCCAAAATTCTTCTTATTCTTCTTCTAGTGTTCTTCTTCTAGTATTCTTCTAGTCTTCTTCTTTTTCTTCTTCTAACTTCTTGTTTATCATTTTGTAGATTTGATTTAATTCACGGAAGCTTGCATGGATGGAGTGCTTCTTTTCCATTTGTGTTTTTATTTTGTATCAATGTGAAACTTTTGTGAATTGATGGATAACGGTGTTGGATGAACAATGTGAAAGTTTTGTAATATGTAACGATGGAACTATCTGTTGGCTATGTATGTATATATGATGGAACTTGTGTGTTGGCTATGTATGTATATATGATGGAACTTGTGTGTTGGCTATGATTGTTATATGGATGCTTGTTGTATATATATATGTGTTGGATATCTCATAGGTGAAATAGTGACCTGAGATTAAGAAAAAAATTAAAAAAATTGTTACTAATGGCGCATTACCGTGTGGTGCGCCATTAGTATAGAAGACACTAGTGGCGCACAGTGGGCAAAACTAATGGCGCACTGCCTGGTGCGCCATTAGTATACCAGATACTAATGGCGCACTAGTGGTGCGCCATTAGAAAAAAATTCTAGTGGCGTGATACTAATGGCGCACCAGTGATGCGCCATTAGTAGGCAAAACTGGTGCGCCATTAGTTGCCCTTTTCCTAGTAGTGTGTGGTCAAAACCAAGGATAAGGCCACCCTTATTCAGGATTTGGAAGAGACATTTGATAATCTGCGCAAGATCAATCTAAAGCTCAACTCGGAGAAGTGTGTATTTGGTGTTCCCTCTGGCAAGCTGCTTGGGTTCTTTGTGTCCCATCGCAGGATCGAAGCCAACTCCGACAAGATCAAAGCCATCAAGCAGATCCGAGCGCCAAGGACAGTTAAGGATGTGAGGTGCGTGACAGGATGTGTAGGGAAGGGCGGCGGCGGCGCGGGGCGAGACGATGAGGCTGGGGCAGAGCGCGTGTGGGCGGCAGCGGGGAGGGGCGATGGAAGGGCGGCTGCTGTTGGGTAACGTAGTAATTTAAAAATTTTCCTACGCACACGCAAGATCATGGTGATGCATAGCAACGAGAGGGGAGAGTGTTGTCCACCTACCCTCGTAGACCGAAAGCGGAAGCGTTATAACAACGCGGTTGATGTAGTCATACGTCTTCACAGCCCGACCGATCAAGCACCGAAACTACGTCACCTCCGAGTTCTACCACACGTTCAGCTCGATGACGATCCCCGGACTCCGATCCAGTAGAATGTCGGGGAAGAGTTCCGTCAGCACGACGGCGTGGTGACGATCTTGATGTTCTACCATCGCAGGGCTTCGCCTAAGCACCGCTACAATATTATCGAGGATTATGGTGGAGGGGGGCACCGCACACGGCTAAGAGATCAATGATCAATTGTTGTGTCTATGGGGTGCCCCCTGCCCCCGTATATAAAGGAGCAAGGGGGAGGAGGTGCGGCCAAGCAAGGGGCGCGCCAGGAGGAGTCCTACTCCAACCGGGAGTAGGACTCCCCCCTTTCCATGTTCGACTAGGACTTGGGGGGGAAGGAGAGAGAGAGAGAGGGAAAGTAAAGGGGGGGGCTGCCCCCCCTCCTTGTCCAATTCGGACTTGGGGGGGAGGGGCGCGCGGCTGCCCCTTGGCCTCCTCTCCACTTCCTCCACTGGGCCCATTAAGGCCCATTAGGTCAGACCGCATAACAACCTACATTGTTCCCTTTGTCATCGGTATGTTACTTGCCCGAGATTCGATTGTCGGTATCTCAATACCTAGTTCAATCTCGTTACCGGCAAGTCTCTTTAGTTGTTCCGTAATACATCATCTCGCAACTAACTCATTAGTTGCATTGCTTGCAAGGCTTAAGTGATGTGCATTACCGAGAGGGCCTAGAGATACCTCTCCGACAATCGGAGTGACAAATCCTAATCTCGAAATACGCCAACCCAACATGTACCTTCGGAGACACCTGTAGAGCTCCTTTATAATCACCCAGTTATGTTGTGACGTTTGGTATCACACAAAGTGTTCCTCCGGCAAACGGGAGTTGCATAATCTCATAGTCATAGGAACATGTATAAGTCATGAAGAAAGCAATAGCAACATACTAAATGACGGAATGGGTCATGTCAATCACATCATTCCCCTAATGATGTGATCCCGTTAATCAAATGACAACTCATGTCTATGGCTAGGAAACATAACCATCTTCGATTAACGAGCTAGTCAAGTAGAGGCATACTAGTGACACTATGTTTGTCTATGTATTCACACATGTACTAAGTTTCCGGTTAATAAATTCTAGCATGAATAATAAACATTTATCATGATATAAGGAAATAAATTATAACTTTATTATTGCCTCTAGGGCATATTTCCTTCAGCCTCCCACTTGCACTAAAGTCAATAATCTAGTTCACATCGCCATGTGATTTAACACCAATAATTCACATCACCATGTGATTAGCACCCATAGTTCACATCGTCATGTGACCAACACCCAAAGGCTTTACTAGAGTCAATAATCTAGTTCACGTCGCTATGTGATTAACACCCAAAGAGTACTAAGGTGTGATCATGTTTTGCTTGTGAGAGAAGTTTAGTCAACGGGTCTGCCACATTCAGAGCCATATGTATTTTGCAAATATTCTATGTCTACAATACTCTGCACGGAGCTACTCTAGCTAATTTCTCCCACTTTTAATATGTATCCAGAATGAGACATAGAGTCATCTGGATCAATGTCAAAACTTGCATCAACGTACCCTTTACGACGAACCTTTTGTCACCTCCATAATCGAGAAAGATATCCTTATTCTACTAAGGATAATTTTGACCGTTGTCCAGTGATCTACTCCTAGATCACTATTGTACTCCCTTGCGAAACACAGTGTAGGGTATACAATAGATTTGGTACACAGCATGGCATACTTTATAGAACTTATGGCCAAGGCATAGGGAATGACTTTTTCATTCTTGTTCTATTTTCTGCCGTGGTCGGGTTTTGAGTCTTCACTCAACTTCACACCTTGTAACACAAGCAAGAACTCCTTCTCTGACTATTCCACTTTGAACTACTTCAAAATCTTGTTAAGGTTTTTACTTGCTGAAAAAATCTTATCAAGCGTCTTGATCTATCTGTATAGATCATGATGCTCAATATGTAAGCAGCTTCATCGAGGTCTTTCTTTGAAAAACTCCTTTCAAATACTCTATTATGCTTTACAGAAAATTCTACATTATTTCCGATCAACAATATGTCATTCACATATACTTATCAGAAATGTTGTAGTGCTCCCACTCACTTTCTTGTAAATACAAACTTCACCGTAAGTCTATATAAAACTATATGGTTTGATCAACTTATCAAAGTGTATATTCCAACTCCGCGATACTTGCACCAGTCCATAGATGGATTGCTGGAGCTCGCATATTTTGTTAGCACCTTTAGGATTGACAAAAACCTTCTGGTTGCGTCATATACAACTCTTCTTCAATAAATCCATTAAAGAATACAGTTTTGTTATCCATTTGCTAGATTTCATAAAATGTGGCAATTGCTAACATGATTCACACAGACTTTAAGCATAGATACGAGTGAGAAACTCTCATCGCAGTCAACACCTTGAACTTGTCGAAAACCTTTTGCGATAATTCTAGCTTTGTAGAAAGTGACACTACTATCAGCGTCTGTCTTCCTCTTGAAGATCCATTTAATCTCAATGGCTCGCTGATCATTTGGGCAAGTCAATCAAAGTCCATACTTTGTTCTCATACATGGATCCCATCTCAGATTTCATGGCCTCAAACCATTTTGCGGAATTTGGCCTCATCATCGCTTCTTCATAGTTCGTAGGTTCGTCATGGTCAAGTAACATGATCTCCAGAATAGGATTACCATACCACTCTGGTGCGGATCTCACTCTGTTTTACCTACAAGATTCGGTAGTAACTTGATCCGAAGTTTCATGATCATCATCATTAGCTTCCTCACTAATTGGTTTAGTAATCACAGGAACAGATTTCTGTGATGAACTACTTTCCAATAAGGGAGCAGGTACAGTTACCTCATCAAGTTCTACTTTCCTCCCACTCACTTCTTTCGAGAGAAACTCCTTCTCTAGAAAGGATCCATTCTTGGCAACGAATGTCTTGCCTTTGGATCTATGATAGAAGGTGTTCCCAACATTTTGGGTATCCTATGAAGACGCACTTCTCCAATTTGGGTTCAAGCTTATCATGTTGAAACTTTTTCACATAAGCATCGCAACCCAAACTTTAAGAAACGACAACTTTGGTTTCTTGCTTGTAGCGACCCGACCCGAATGGGTCAAGTCTCTGTGCTTTCGTGTCATCCCTGGATCGGTATGCTGACACACACAGTACTCGAAGGATTTTTAACAGAGGTAAATCACATGTATAAAGTAACGTAAATACTATTATCTCAATCCAAAATAGCGGAAGTAACAAGGTTGTGGATTCCCATCAACACCAACGGCAAAGTTGAGTATATGAAATCGTAACCCTAACGTATCACTTACTCGTCATAAGAAACCTGCAACATGAGACGTTGCAGCCCGAAACGGGTCAGTACATTGAATGTACTGGCAAATTCACACCATAGAGATAATGATGAACAACGGCTATCACTACATGCATATATGGCTGGTGGAAAAAGCTCTATGGTTATAATGTTTTTGTGAAAAGCCAATTTTTCCCTACTGCAACGGAATAAATTTTATTTAACTATCATGGTGGTTGTTAAACATTGAGAATGGTTGACAGCATTCTCATTCCCAATTAAGCATCATCATTAAAACCCAACAAAATTAATTAAAGTAACGTGATGAGATCAACAGGAAAATCCAAGAACTAGATACTCAAAACATCCATAACCGGGGACACGGCTAACCATGATTAGTTTGTGCACTCTGCAGAGGTTTGCGCACTTTTCCCCACAAGACTCGATCGCCTCCGTTGGATTTCTCGCACTACATGGTGTTTGAGAAACGGATGACCGAGACATAGTCTTTCAGAAGCGCTAGCACCTTACGATGGGTAGACCGGTACACCTACATCCCCTACATCTGCTAGTCTACCACTGTAAGAGTTCGCACGACTTAATCAGCTATGCCAGAGCCCATAATGGCTTGTGGCTGCACATGGAAGTTTCTAGCATGAATAATCTTATGATCCCTTTGAGCCTGGGTGGCGGTCCAAAAGAAAAACAGGCAAGTCCTGATAGAAACCAGGTGCCTCAATCCACCCATATGTGTGTTTAAGTTGCCACCTTAGATAAACCATTAAAATTAACAAACTCACATCTGTCATGGATATCACTCACCCAGTAGACCTCTACTGGCATAGCATGGCATAATAAGCAAACGTAGAGTAACTCCCAAGGGTTTGATAATAAACAGGTAATAGGTACTACCTCAACTACTTCCCATCCCACAATTTAATTAGATCCTAATCATGCAATGTTTGAGGATTGATCTAATGCAATAAAACTGGGTATGAAAAGGGATATGATCAAAGTGTGAACTTGCCTGCAATGTTGATGAAGATGATTCGCACTCAAAAATCTTGATAGTTCTACTCGTCACACTCCGGTCAATCTATCGTAAGCAAGCAATAGTAACCACACATAAGCAATCACTCAAAAGATCGAGAAGAGCGAAGAAATACGATTCGGAAAACAACAAAACCAAGAAAAAATAACTCTTGCATCTTAAAACAATTTCTAACAGTACCAAAATTATGTCAATTTGGCCTTATCAGAAAGTTTAGGTCAAGAGCTTCGATTTGCAAAAAGAATCAACTGAAACGGAGTTACGAAACTCAAGTTACGATCAAACGAAGTTTGAATACAAATTTATTTGAATTCAAATTTTAAAACTTTCAAAAACATGTTCAAGTTGTTTTACTGGATAGAGGGGTTCATAACTAAGAAGTGGGCGTTGGTTTCGTTGAATTTGTATAAACGAGTAAAAGGATGTGGTCGTTTGAAAAACAGGGACTATTCTGTAAGAAAAACTAATTGCAATCGGGTCCCTAGCTACGTGGCAGAATCTTACTGGCTGTAACCGTTCACTTCAGAAGTTTATCGAACGAACGTTCGTCAATTAAAGAAAAATGATTCGAAAGAAAAAAAAGTAGACGATCTAATCCTAGCCCTAGATCTACGATCGGACGGACGAGGAGAGACGGGGCGTTACCGCGGCGGTTGGGCTCGACGTCGCCGGAGAAGACGGCGGCAGCGGCGTCGGCTTCGAGCGGGCGGCGGCTCTGGTGGTCCTCCGGCGTGGCCGTGGGGTCGGGAAGAAGCAGCGCGAGGTGGTGAAGCCGATGGCGGGGTCGACGCTCGGCTGCGGCGTCGCAACAGCGCGGGGCTTGGCGGCGGAGCTCGTCGGATCTCGCGAACTCCGGCGAGTTCGCTTGGAGTGTGGGGAGGGTCTCGGGCCTTCCGGTTAGAGGCAAAACGAGGCCGGGGCCTGGCTATATATAGGAGGGGGCGAGGCTTGGGCCAGGGGCAAGGTGGGGAGGAGAGTCCAGGGTGGACTCGGCGTCGGCCGGCGGCGTACAGGAGAAGGACTCCTGCTGCCTTGCGGGAGGAGGAAGAGGACGCGGGGCCCACCTGTCGGCGTCCGCGGGAGAGAGAGAGGGAGGGAACGGGCGACCGGGGCGAAGGCGGTTCGCGCGAGGGGAAGAGGCCATGGGCCGATTCGGCTGGGCTGTGGGAGGGAGAGAGAGAGAGAGAGCAGTGCTGGGCTTCGGCCTGGCACTGTTCGAAGAGCTTTTTTTTAACACATGCTAACGTAAATAAAACCAAAGAAAATAGAAGCAAAATAATATAGGCATATTATATATCAAAATTTTCAGTAAAAGATTTCCTACAAGCTGAACATTTTTGTAATGCCAAATTAAATCCACATAAATTCAGATAATTCAATGAGTGCTACTGCCCTACTAAAATCCAATAAAAATCATTTTAAAAATACGAAAATGATTTCAAATTTATTTCTCTCCAATTTTCTATTGTAGGGAATCATGTTACCCTAATTTCCATATATTTTATTTTTGGAGAAAAATAATTTGATTAAAACCCAATTAACTCCAAATTGAAAATAAATTCAAAAGGACTTTAAATTTGATCTTTGAAACTCCCAACTCATATTTCATAATTTGAAGAAGTCATTTTATCTTCTCTCGTGAAAATCATTGAGTTGCATAAAGTTTTTTAATTGGAAAAATATTTCCAAATGGAATTCAAATATTTTTCAAACACCCCCTTCATTTAATTAAATGGAAGAAGTCATATCATCTTCGCTCAAGGTTTTGTAGTGAAAAGTATTTGAATTCACGGAGAGCATAAATGCAAAAATGGAAGTTTGGGAAAGTCCTTTTATTCCCTCTCATTTAACTTTCAAAAGTTTCGAATTCACTCACTTTCAAACAATCAATCAAACAATCAATCAAATCTATCTATTTATTATAACATTCCAAAATTTAGAATTTTGGGATGTTACAAACCTACCACCCTTAAAATGAATCTCGTCCTCGAGATTCGGAGAGGCTAGCAAGAAATAGGTTAGGTTTGGGGGTCTTCTCCAAATCCATCGATCGTCTTCAGAGTTTGGGGTGCTACCACCCTTAGAATCATTGTTACGGTTCCATCAATACTCATATACTCCATCCTTATTCTTGACAGGGCCGGTCTTCTCAGATCTTTAGTATAATTCCTTTCTCTGGGCTCTTCTGGTAACGGCATAACCTTTTCCTCAATTCTTTTATCCTTTCATCTTTGTAAGGTTATTCCGAGACTGGGTCTTCTTACCTGACGGGTCTGGCACCAATACTAATCAACTATCGATATCTCATGGTGGTCAACAATTTATGGTTTCTCCTGCAGGAAATGGGTCTGGGTTGAACCTCACCGTATAACCTACGGTTAGCAACAACTGCCGTGTACAAGGAAAAAAAATACTTATACCATTCTAAGTTTAAACAAGGTTTTGATCGTTGTCTCTTTACTATAGGTAAGTCACTCAGATTTACCATCCCATATAGCAAAGCGAATAATAAGAGTAAGTCGGTATGGTGATCAATCCATCCCGCACCCAAATCATTACCTTGTATACGGTTTAGCGAATCTCGCATTCTAACACTCGGTCATCCTCACAAGCATTGCAGAATTTCTCTTGTCGACGAACCAAGTTCGGAAAAATCCATTGATTCTGCAAGCCAAACAAAACATCTATCGTTCCTTCACAACTCTCATGTTTTGCGTTACTCCTATAAGATCGTCTATTGATAAAATCGTAACTTCTTCCAGGGTTTTCCTTCAGCAAGAGTGCTTGCTTTTTGGCAGGTCCTGGGGCCTGTGGGTTATGGCCCATCTCATCACTTGTAGTCCTTGAACTTATCCTCGGGCAACTGATCATTATTCCAACATCCAACTTCCTAGCATTCTTAAATCCATCCAATTTTTCTGTCTCCCTTTTCTTATATTTGCACCAAACTAAGATGTGATTACCCAGACTCATCATAGAGTCACACTTGCTCCATATTACCCACATCATACCTCCTTTATATCCAATAGTAATTCATCTCTTCATCCTCGTGGGATATCCCATATACCAAGATAAAAACTTATGAAGTCCATACTCCACTTCGTGGAACATCATTATCCTTTCCAGGGTCAAGCATCCTTACAGGGGAATATTGGCCATCTCTGCATGGCACTTCTTCAACTGGGAAATGTGAAACACATCATGAACTCCTGACAGTCCTTCGGGTGACTCCAACTTGTAGGCCACTTCTCTCATACGCTCCAAAACTAGGTATGGTCCTACAAATCTTGGGGCTAACTTTCCCTTAACTCCAAATCGTTTAACTCCTCGTAGAGGGGACACACGAAGACATGCTCTGTCTCCAAATCTCATAGACAACCTCCTTGCGTTTTTGAGTCTGCATAACTCTTCTGCCTGGACTGAGCTACCTTCAGTCTATCTCGAATCAACTTAACATTCTCTTCTGACTCCTTGATCACATTTGGTCCAAACAACTGACGGTCTCCAACTTCATCCCACATCAACGGTGTCTGGCTCCTTCTCCCATACAAAGCTTCAAAAGGGGCCATCTTCAAACTGGCTGGGTAACTGTTGTTCTATGAGAACTCCGCGTAAGGAAAATTATTATCCCAACTGGATCCATAATCTAATGCATAAGCTCTCAACATGTCTTCCAAAATCTGTTTGACTCTCTCGGTCTATCCATCTGTCTACGGATGAAAGGCTGTACTGAACTCTAGCCTAGTACCCAAAGTTTAATGCAACTGATTCCAAAACTTTGAGGTATACTGTGTTCCTCTATCTGATACGACGGTCCTCGGAACTCCATGCAGACATACGATCCTGGTTATACATAGCTTGGCCAACTTCGCACTTGTATAGGTGGTTTTCACTGGGATAAAGTGAGCCACTTTGGTCAAGCGAATCAACTACTACCCAGATAGAATCATATCCCAATCGGGTTCTAGGAAATCTGATAATGAAATCCATGCCAAGCGTATCCCACTTCCATTCGGGTATCGGCACAGGATGTAGTAATCCTGCTGGATTTTTAATGCTCTACCTTCACTCTCTGACATACATCACATACGGCTACATACTCCACAATATCCTTCTTCATACCAGTCCACCAGAAACACTCCTTTAAATCCAAATACATCTTGGTGTTTCCAGGGTGAATCGAGTATGGTGAGTCATGAGCCTCCTGAAGTATTAACTTCCTGATCTTTGCATTATTGCGCACATATACACGGTCCTCGAACCTTAAGGTGTCGTGCTCATCCTTACGAAAACCTTAGGCCTTTCCTTTGCTCATCCTTTCTTTTACCTCAGCAATCTCTTTGTCATCCTTCTGAGCTTCACGGATTTTTCCCAACAATGTAGACTGAACTTCCATTGCTACAACAAAACCTTTGGGAACAATCTCCAACTGAAGTTCCCTGAGATCCTCGGCTAACTCCTTTGGTAATCCTCCAATTATGAGGGTATTCGTCCTGGTTTTCTTTATGGTTGTGTCCTATTTCTCCACAAAGCTTGTATGCACAAGGTTTCTTCATATCCTTTCCATAAGGCCTCAACTTCCGGGACACAAGACGAGATTTTAGCAGAGTCAACTTAAATTCTTTCCAAGTGGTTACTCTTTGCCATCCATTGGTGGTTTGGTATATCCTCCACCAAGTAGTGGCACCTCTTTCAAAGCATTCAAGAGCATGCTGGGTCATATCCTTTCTGGCTATAGAGTTATTCTCCTTATGATCCTCCATGTTTTGAATCCATCGGTCTGTCTCCAATTGAATCATCGGTCCAGACAATACAAACTCATCTCCATTCATCCTCTATTGGGTCCATGGGTTTGGGGTGAGATAAGAGAGATCGAGAGGGATGCACACAATACAAATAGAGGTTTTGAAAAGATAGGTTTTATTGTGGCTGTCGAAAAAATATCAAACAAATGACAGCTCACAATCGTCGCATCTAATGCAGGTATAGAACAGGGGTTTGGTCTTCTAATGGTCAATAAATCTTCAAAGTCATCAAACTCTTCAAGTCTTGTTCATGTCTCCTGTGGTTACTTCTGATCATGCTTGTCCTTCTCCAGTTCTTTTGCCAGATCATCTCTGTTGACGCGAAGTCTCTCATGACGTCCTTTAATATTCTGGAGTTGCCTTCCAAACTTTTGGGTTTCAACATCTTGGTATGAACCACGGTCCTACTGTCTTTCAGTTCCTGACGAATCTCCTGTATCTCGAGGTTTTGCTCCTCCAGCTTGGTTACTCTCAGCTTCTGGGTCCTGAGAAACTCTGAAATAAGAAGGGAGTGTGTGTGTGCGTGCAACCCATCTATGTTGCTGAAAGTTGCATCTATGTATAGGTTGATGAGAATTATTGTCCTGAAAGATGCAATAAAACCAAATGTGTCTACTTGTTTGAGGATCTGAACATAATCTATTTGTCCTTGTTTGAGGATCCATGCCTATTCTTGTTCGAACACGTTACAAGATCCATTTGCTTTGTCAGCACACGCTTGTTATTCTTGTCACCGTCAGATGAGCCCATGCGAGAGGGATCTAACGGTTCTCACACAGCTTCGCAGTCGTCTGAGAATGGATCTGGGACTGAGCCCACAGTATCACCGGCGGTACCCATGACTACTCTGCGTTTTGGGTCTTTTCAGCCAGCCTCGGCACCTCCCAGACTATGGAGTGACCGGGTGGAGTCTGGTGATTGTCTTGAGCACACGCTCCCTGCGTTGGAGTTCGAGGGGGAGCCTGTTTTGTGTGCTGATCGTCAGGCGAGTTCTTCGGGCGGTGATACGGAGAGGAGGCCTGTCGCTGTCTCTCTTGGTCTGCCGCCTCCCGTGGCCGCGACTTCGGTGTCGGCGACTGCGGCCGCGTTGGGGTGTGGGGGAGGGGGTTCGGGACAGGGAGTCCTGTCTTCCCCCGTCCCCATACCGATGCCGGTGTCGTCGGTGGCGACGGCCCCAAGGGGGTCGGCTCTTGCTGCGAGAGAGAGCCCGAGGCAGGCGGCCTCGACTCCTACTACGATGGTGGTGACAACCACTGTGGCAGCTGCTGCGGTTGGAGGGACGCCAAGGCAGGAGGCCCTGTCTCCTACCTCTACACCGTTGGTCAGGAGGACCAAGTCGCCGATGGCTTCGCCGTCTCAGCTAGCGGCTGTGGCGGGAGGAGGGCGCGGGCAGGAGGCCCCCGCTCCTTCTACACCGTTGGTCAGGAGGACCAACTCGCCGTTGGCTTCGCCGTCTCAGCTGGCGGCTGTGGCGGAAGGAGGGCGCGGGCAGGAGGCCCCCGTCATCCACTCTTCCCCACTGCCTGGTGTGGGGCACTCGTCTAAGGGGATCGGGATCCCGCAGACGCCTTCTCTAGTAACTTCAGCACCACCTTTCAGGGTTTCGGTGCCAGGTTATACGAGGGAGGAGGTGATCGCGTTTGGTGGGATCCCGGACCCTATCTCCGAGGGGAGACGGATGAGTGCTCGCATCCTCGACGTCCCTGAGGTGGACGATATGCAGCAGCGGTGCGCTATGAGGGCGGCCAAGCTTCAGGAGGCTGCTGTTTCTTCTGGTATGTCCGTCAACTTGTCTAATTCCCTTTTGCATTTTTCTAATGAGGACATTATAAATAATGCAAACCAATTAGGAGTTTCACTAGGAGCTACGGATAGTGAGATTACCCATTCGGTGAATGATATTTTAGATTTGGAGGCGGAACGTGCTTTAGAAACTATTCGCAATCTTGCAGCAGTTAAACCAATGAATGATGATGAGATTAATGTGTTAGGGGTTAGAGTGCTTGATAGTCTGTGTGCGGATCTAGCACCCCCCAATCATGACGCTGAGGAAGATGATGTACCCATAGAGATTGATGCTAGTGATATTTGTGAACCCGGTCATGAGGACCGGCTGACTGAGCTTAGTAAACCTAAGCGTAAGTGGAAACGGAAGATCTATCCCGATTCCGTAGTTCGTAGGAGTGCTAGGATACAAACCACCAAAAAATTCCATGATGAACTATGAGAGGAATTTTTTGGAATAGCAGAGGTCTAAAGGACTTGGCTAAAAGAAGATTCCTGGCTGAGACAGCTTTAGAGCAGAAGCTAGATTTTGTTGCTCTATCAGAGACGGGTAGAGATAACTTTGCACCACAGTTTCTCTCCTCTCTGGTTGGTGGTATTGATTTCGATTGGCATTGCCTCCCTCCGCGAGGAAGATCGGGTGGTATCTTACTAGGTGTGAGATGCGATTCGCTTGAAGTCCGTAGTGTAGTGATGGGCGACTTCGCGGTAAAGTTTCGAGTTAGGTCTAGGATGGATGGCTTTAACTGGGCTTTGGTGGCGGTATATGGTGCCGCGCAGCCAGAGCTTAAAGCGGAGTTTCTCGCGGACCTTGTTCGAATCTGTGGGTCGGAGCAGCTGCCAATTTTAGTTGGAGGTGATTTCAATATCATCAGGAGGAGAGAGGAGAAGAACAATGATAACTTTGACGGCAGATGGTCCTTCATGTTCAACACCATTATTGAAAGCTTGGATCTGAGAGAGATAGAGCTCTCTGGTCGAAAGTTTACATGGGCTAACTATCTGCCAAACCCAACTTACGAAAAACTTACGAGTGTGGAGTGGGAACAAAAATTTCCACTGGTTACGGTGCAAGCCCTGTCGAGGGGAATATCTGACCATACCCCATTGTTCGTGGACTCAGGGGAGCCGAACCACGTGGGTAACAAGAACACCTTCTCCTTCGAGACGTCATGGTTTGAACGTGAGGGGTTCTTAGATTTCATAGCCAGGGAATGGGTTAAAGATGTTCGAGGCAAAACTGCTATTGAGCGGTGGCAGAATGAGATTAGGAACTTGCGAAGCTTCTTACAGGGTTGGGCTAAGCACCTTAGCGGCGTGTATAAGATTGAAAAGGATAGACTCCTGACTCTTATACAGGACCTGGACATTCAGGCCGAATCCAATATTTTGTCACCTGCAGAGCTTTAGGTTAAAACTGAGGCGGAGAAGAGGTTAAAAGAACTACTCCGCGAAGAAGAACTGAAGTGGGCTTTACGTGCTAAAGTACGCAAAGTGGTCCAGGGGGACGCGAATACTCAGTTCTTCCATTTAATAGCTAATGGCAAACACAGAAAGAAGCGAATCTTTCAGCTTGAGCAGGACGAGGGTACTATTTTAGGTCAGGATAACCTAAAAACTTATATTACCGAATATTATAAGCAGTTATTTGGACCTCCGGAGGATAATACGGTGTCCCTTGATGAGTCCAGAACTGAGGATGTACCTCAGCTATCGGCTGCTGATAATGAGATTCTGGTTGCCCCGTTCTCGGCGAAGGAGGTTTTTGATGCTATTACACAGATGAAAAATAATAAGGCTCCCGGACCGGATGGTTTCCCGGCTGAGTTCTATAAGAAGTGCTGGCACATTATTAAGGGGGATTTACTACCTATGTTTCATGATCTGTTCTCTGGACAGCTTCAATTATTCCACTTGAATTTTGGGACTATCACACTACTTCCTAAGAAGACGGATGCGGTGAGAATTGAGCAATTCAGGCCGATCTGTCTCCTTAATGTTAGTTTCAAAATTTTTACCAAGGTCGGGACTAACAGGCTCACACAGATTGCGCAGTCTGTAGTGTAACAGTCCCAAACCGCTTTCATGCCGGACAGAAATATCCTTGAAGGGGTGGTAGTCCTGCATGAAACGCTCCATGAAATCCACTCCAAAAAATTAGATGGAGTGATTTTTAAAGTGGATTTCGAGAAAGCGTATGATAAGGTCAAATGGCCATTTCTCCAACAGTCTTTGCATATGAAAGGTTTTGATGAAGCCTGGCGTAGACAGGTTCAATCATTTACGCAAAAAGGTAGTGTGAGTTAATGATGACATAGGTCACTACTTCCAGACACATAAAGGCCTAAGACAAGGAGACCCGATGTCCCCTATCTTGTTTAACATTGTGGTGGATATGTTGGCAGTTTTGATAGGAAGGGCTAAGGAAAATGGTCAAGTGGGTGGATTGGTGCCTCATCTTATTGATGGAGGTGTCTCTATCCTGCAGTGCGCTGATGATACTATCATCTTTATGGAGCATGACTTGGCTAAGGCGCGAAATATGAAGCTGGTGTTATGCCTATTTGAACAATTGACCGGGTTAAAGATCAACTTTCATAAGAGCGAGTTGTTCTGTTTTGGTAGGGCCAAAGATGAACAGGATGCTTATAGAAAATTGTTTGGATATGAGTTGGCAGAGCTCCCATTCTCATACTTGGGGATTCCTATCCACCATCGTAGGCTGACAAACAGAGAATGGAAGTGCATCGAGGACCGATTTGAGAAGAAAATGAGCTGCTGGAAGGGCAAGCTCATGTCATATGGAGGCCGATTAATCCTAATTAATTCGGTGCTCACAAGTATGCCGATGTTTCTTCTATCGTTCTTTGAGGTACCAGTTGGTGTTAGGAAGAGACTGGACTTCTATAGATCGCGGTTCTTTTGGCAGGGTGATGAGCTTAAAAGAAAATATCGGCTTGCTAAGTGGGATATCATCTGTATACCGAAAGACCAAGGGGGTCTAGGGATTGAGAATCTCGAAATTAAGAATAAATGCCTTCTTAGCAAGTGGCTGTGGAAGCTCTCTTCGGAGAATGATGCTATGTGGGCTCAAATCCTTCGCGGCAAGTACCTCCAGTCAAAAACTTCGTCACAAGTCACAGTACGGCCGACCGACTCAACCTTCTGGAAGGGTCTTATGAAGGTCAAGCAGGCATTGTTTAATAGGACAAAGTTTGTTATAGGAAACGACACTAGTACACGTTTCTGGGAAGATACTTGGCTCGGTGACACACCCTTAGCCATCCAGTACCCCTCTTTGTACCGCATTGTTCAACGACGTGAGGTGTTTGTTGCATCGGTCTTTCAATCTACCCCTCTTAATATCCAGTTCAGACGAGTGCTAGCGGGCAATCGTTGGGAAGAATGGCTCCGTCTAGTTAGGAGACTGATGGAAGTCCAGCTCTCTCAACAACCCGATGAATTACGCTAGAAGTTGACAAAGTCTGGAGCATTCACGGTTAAATCAATGTATATTGATGTTATTAATTCGAACTCCATTCCTATGTCCAAACATGTTTGGGATGTCAAAGTTCCTTTGAAAATAAAAGTGTTTATGTGGTTTGTCCATAAACAAGTAATTTTAACTAAGGATAACTTGATAAAGCGTAATTGGACAGGACCTACTAGGTGTAGTTTCTGCGATCGGGATAAGACTATTAAACACCTCTTTTTTGATTGTCCGCTGGCCAAGGTACTTTGGCAGACGGTCCACATTGCATTTAGTATCAAACCCCCGACTTCTGTTAATGCGTTATTTGGGACATGGCTTAATGGGATTGAGCCTAACTTAGCGAGACATATTCGGGTTGGATCTTGTGCTTTGATGTGGACTATCTGGAATTGCAGAAACGATCTGGTCTTTAACAGAATATCATGTATACATTTTTTGCAGGTATTATTCCGGACTACGGCACTGATCCGTTCGTGGTCGCTACTCACCCAGACGGAGGCCAGGGGGCATTTGGTTACTGGGTCTGTCCGCTGGGAGATGGTAGCTCGGGATATCTTCAACCGGTTTGGATGGCCGTCATGTAATAGGATAGGCATTTAGTATCCCTATCTAGTTTACCCAGCCGGTTGTGGCATCTTGTTTTGGCCAGTTGATGTTTCTAGCCTCTTGTGGCTCTGTGTGAGCTTTTTGTGATTTTCTATGTCTTGTGGAGACTTTTGAAACCATGTTGGCACTACTTTATTTTGATAATAAGATGGCCGTATGCATCGTTCTGATGCAGAGGCCGGGGATTTCCCCCTTTTCGAAAAAAAAGAGAAAAGGATGGCTTGAACATTATATAGATGAAAAAAATTACGAACTCTAGAACCATTGTCTTCTGACGTCCTCAATGAAGAAAGCGCACTTGGAAAAGTCAGCTTGCTAAAATAAGAGATAAGAAGGATCCTTGGCTTGAACATTAGATAAATACATTACAAACTCTTAAGCCCTTGATTTTCAAAGGAAGCGGAATTCAATAGCTCCACTAGCATGGAAATAGTTATTAGTTTGCTAAAATAAAATTAAAAGACAGAGACCATTGGAAAGCCAAGTAATCTTTTATCCAAGTCATTAAAAAACATAGTTTGAGGAAATAGAAGGATGCGCCTCTTCTGTGGCATGGCCTTTCCTTGCCTTGCACTTGCGCCATGTCACTGATCCATGGCACGGCCTTCCTTGCCTTGTGCCACCTCATTGATCTGCGGCATGACCTTTCCTCTAGCCATGGACAACCCCATCCTTGTTCCAACTCCCAAGTCCAAACCATCTCTATCTCTATATATACTAGAGGTAGCAATCCATCCGCGTGTGGGGTGCACGTGTGACTTGGACTTGGGGCTTGGGCGACGGCGACTGCGAGAGTAGCGGAGGCCTCGGCCTCCTCCAGCGAGACCGTCTCCGACTTCCCCGGTCAACAATTATTTCACGAGAGAAGAGGAGGCCGCTCCATCGAGCAGTTATTTCACCATCTCGTTGCTTCCCTTTCCACGAGGAAGAAGCAAGCCAAGCTAAGGTTACCAAAAATGCCAATCCACCAGTTGAGCAAGTCGAGCTGGCTGAGACTCGTTCCAAAACAGCGAGCAATGAGGGTCATCGTCTTGTCAAATCTTCAGGGAGCTCTCGTTGCCTGTATTAAGGTGGTGGTGTTTCTGAAGCACTGTTGTTGGGCGTTATACTGTGCCCGCTCGCAGCTCAGTACCCGTACGTGTGAGCTGCCTATCAGTGGCGGCCTCTCGCTGTGGCGGCTAATACAACATGATTTCGGCAAAGGCGATGAAGATCCCAGCCAAGCGAACATGAAAACCTTATCCCCTTTTATTACTTATAAGAGAATTGCTGAGTTTATGGTCTTGAACAGGGGAAGAAGTTTAAGGCCCAGAACCAGAGGGAAACACTTGATGGTACTGTTCCGGAAAATGATCTTAATTTCAGCGACAGTGATGGCAGTCATCATGGAAAACCTGATCAGTTCCCAGTATCATGGTTGAAGAGGCCAGGTGATGGTGCAGGTGATGGATTTGTCACATCGATTAGAGGTCTATTCAATTCGCAGCGCCGTAGAGCAAAGGCATTTGTGGTGCGGGCAATGAGGCGATGGAGATAATGAATACCATGACGAAGGGAGTGAGAGTGATGGCGAGTATCCTTTTGCTAGACAGCTCACAATTACAAAAGCTAAGAAGCTCCTCCGAAGAAAGTTCCGCCCGAGAGGGCAAAAGATCATAGGTATCCCTTACACGCCGAAACTATGCACTGCAGAGCAGAAGTCGCCACTGCCCTGGAAAGTATCCTCGTCACATGTAGGACTGACATTTTTATTTTTTGGTTTGGTGGTAGGACCAGCAATGCAAGATTCTCTCCCGTCTAGCCCGCGTGAAACAACACCATACCAGAGCGATTCGTCAGAGTCGTCTTATGAGGACTTCCATGAGTAGCGAAGCAATGCGGGCAGGCCATGATACCTATTCAACAGGCAACACAATGACTTGCAGATTGTCGCGAACCCCCTTCACCGGGTGAACACAAGAAGTAACACAAGAAGCAACTATTCCGCCGGCGATGTACAGTTCTACTTCTACCTGCTGTGAGGTGCATAGTCTTTGGGGTAGCGCTGAAAAAAAAACACTCCCCCTTGTACATAGTAGGGTGGTGGAGACAGCGGAGGAAAATATGTATTGTTGTAGTCAGGTGTATCGGTAAAAAAATTCAGATGTAGCCGGCATTATATTTCGGCCTTGTAAGTTAAATAAGAGGCCTTCTCACAAATTCTGTAACAGTATCATGAGAACAAAAGTCCTTGTCTCATTGCTCATGCCATTCTCGGGTTCCGTGTGTCTGCTTCGACCCTACCAGCGTTGACGCCATGGAAGGTCCCCTCCATGTCTCTCATCTCTCTGTTCGGTCACGTATGGTTCTATGTTGATTCCTTTTTTCTTTCTCTTTCTCTCTTTCTGATTTAAACGTGCTTAGATCCTTGAGTCAGTAGGTAGCTTTTATTAATTTGATTGAAACTGCTCTTTAGTTTAACAACCTTATGTTTTTGTCTGATGTTGACAAGTGCTCTGCTTCAGCAACCCATATACTAGTGCTAGATGTAAGTTGCAAAATAATAAATCCTCGAGTGCTACCTGAATTTTGTGTTTGCCAAGCATTCTGACTCAGCCCATATAGTGTCATATTTCAATACTGTTACACTCTCTGCTCTCTCTCTCTCATGTGCTCTGCATGTCTAAGGCATAGGTGAATTTCGCACCAACCCGAAGGCCTTGCTTCTGTTCTAACCACACCATAATGTTGTAGGCTAAATTATTCTAAGAAACAAAAAAAACTCAATTTCCTTCTCTACATGCCCAACGTTTAAGTTTCGTAGTACAAGAACAGGATAACCAGAAAAAAATTCTGTACTTGTTACGAAATTGTGTGGTATGTGTTTTACAGTACAACTTTTACACATGATGTAACCTTTTGCCTGCTAGCTTTCTTGAATCTTTCCGTCTTGGTGGATGAAACATCTACTAAGCTTATTTCAAAGAAACCATCCTTATCTCTTATTTACAGGAAAAAACTGCCCCTTTAGCTTAGGAGGGTGCTCTAGTTGTAATTCTCTGTACTCGTAGAAAGTAATCTCCATTCAGTTCCAATGCTAGACTTCTCGGAATTCAGTTTTTTTTTTTTTGATATGTGAACATGGAAGGGCTTCTTTGAATATATTTTTCCTGTCTTTATGTGAGTTCCTCCAGCCATTGTTTGTGATACAAGAGTCTTAGCGACACAGTATTGTTACCTCTTACAGTTTTATCATTTGGAGCTGTGATGAATTTTGCACTAACTTGAAGGCCTTATATTTGTTCAAACCACGCCATACTGTTGTAGGCCAGGTTTTTCTAAGATTGTTATTCTCGATTCCCTCTTTTACATGTCCAACCTTTAAGTTTCATAGTAAAAGAACAAGATAGCTGAAAAATTGTATCTTCAGATGCAAAATTATGTTGTATGCTAGCTCCAATCTTTTGCAGTATAGCTTTTACATATGCTGCTGTAATTAGTCCCTGCAAGCTTTTGTGAATCTTCTAGTCTTGGTGTGCTGAAACATCCGTTTAGCTTATTTCAAAGAAACTCCCATTTAGCTTATTTATAGGAAAACATCCATTTAGCTTAGTAAAAAAAGAAGTTCTTGTTGTAACTCTCTCTTCTTTATATTCGCAGAAAATAATATCCTGTCAATTGTAAGCCGGTCCCTGACTTCCAGTTTTTCATGAGTTTATTTGTTTATCTTGATGATATGTAACTCTGTAACTAGATCATAGATGGCATGCATTGCCGTGTCCGTTCATTTTGACAATAAAATGGTAGGGATTTGCACATATATTTGTATATTTTATTTCTTAAGTAATGGTAGAGTTGATCATTCCTTAGTAATAGCATCTAGTTGAGAAAGCCCATATGCTTCCATTTGATGTCCTTAATTCAAATATGCAAGTTCCTTCGGACACAATTTAATAACCTTTTAACTCAAGAAATCAAAAGAAATACAACATTGTTAAGGTAATTCATGGCTCATGATTGAGCAGCCCGCTTACTTGGTTCTTCAGTGTCACCTTCCTCGAGAGTATCCAATAGTTTCAGTTATTCTGAGCAACCACTGTAGCATTTCCAAGCATATTGAAATTCATGGTTGACTCAGGTAAGCTTGCACACACAAAACAATTTTGGAACTAATCTTTTGGCAGTCAAATCGTGAGAACTATTATTTTCCATTTTCCACATGAATATTTTAGCAGGGATAAACCTCCCATTGACTGTTGAGGCTGACCTTGCAGCTAAAATATAGATCACCTAGATGACAACAATATAAATTTCCATGGCCAACACTGAGATACAATGTTATGGACATATAGTCACGTGTAACAAGAGCATGTGGGTGGAGAAAACAAAGATGTGTATTGTTGTGGCCATCCATCTTGCTGAAAGAATGATATAAATATTAGAGGCAAAGTGACACGGCAGGGCGTCTTACCAATAGAACCAGGCGAGAAATCCTAAGATTAAGAACCAAGAAAGCAAGTTCTCAACATGATACGCAACTAATTTACATATAGCACAGTGCAGGTTTACCAGAACTCTCTAATTAACATTTCAGTACACATGCTAGGACAGGAGAGTATCAACATGTGTAGAGCTGCCGAAAAGATGTCACCCAACATCTTATGTATCACACTGAGTCTAACCGATAGCGAGCTATCACAAAGAAGGTAGGCGCAATTATTTAATAGTATTTTCTGATCCAAAAAAAGCAAAAGGAACTTCTCCATGGAGCATACATTATTTGCTTGCAAGGCTTATTATGATGTGCATTACCGAGAGGGCCCAGAGATACCTCTGCGATACTCGGGGTGACAAATCCTAATCTTGATCTATGCCAACCCAACAAACACCTTCAAAGATACCTGTAGAGCATCTTTATAATCACCCAGTTACGTACGTTGTGACGTTTGACGGCACACAAGGTATTTCTCCGGTATCCAGGAGTTGCATAATCTCATAGTCAAAGAAAAATGTATAAGT
Organism: Triticum aestivum; assembly: GCF_018294505.1. Classification (NCBI taxonomy): domain Eukaryota; kingdom Viridiplantae; phylum Streptophyta; class Magnoliopsida; order Poales; family Poaceae; genus Triticum; species Triticum aestivum. Next base: position 21,722,453 of record NC_057804.1, on the reverse strand, counting down.
CATGAAGAAAGCAATAGCAATAAAACTTAACGATCATTATGCTAAGCTAACGTATGGGTCTTGTCCATCACATCATTCTCCTAATGATGTGATCCCGTTCATCAAATGACAGAACATGTCTATGGCTAGGAAACTTAATCATCTTTGATTAACGAGCTAGTCTAGTTAGAGGCTTACTAGGGACACTGTGTTTTGTCTATGTATCCACACACGTATCAAGTTTCCAGTTAATACAATTCTAGTATGAATAATAAACATTTATCATGATATAAGGAAAATAACAACTTTATTATTGCCTCTAGGGCATATTTTCTTCACAAACCTCAAGAAAAACTGGGCCTGCCAAGAGCCACTGTTGTTGCTCTCACTTAGAGCGAACACGGTCCAGTAATGAGGGAAGTACTCTTCGGTAATGCCTCCAAGGAGGGAGAAGACACACACGAGTGCTCTCATTGCCGACAATGACCCCCATTAAACCCAAAGCTTTTGCCTAGAGCCTCATACCTCCTCACCTTCGCCAACTTAGTGAGGGAGCCCAACTGCTGCAAACCTACAAGATCGAGCTGCGACTCCGCTCATATTCATCAAGGGAAAACCACGCAATCGTATGAGAAGGACAACACAACCATACCATGGAGTAATTCTTGAACTAACACCGACACCACCCCCACCATCACGAGCTTTGCCCGACGGAGGCATTGGTGATGTCGATGCGGAGGATGAGGATGAGGGGCTGGTCACCACCCATATCGCCGTGGGGAGGAAGTGTCGTGGTGGCTGGGCCTTTTGTCGCTACTTAGAGATCAACATGTAAACAAATATTCCGTCGATACAAACAACACATCAGTCGGTCCTTTCATAACTCATTGTTCCTTTGGGCACAACAAGTACAAGCATAGCATATCCATCGCTTATGGTTTGCATATGGATGGTAAATTCATTTAGCATTCTAATGCACCTTTCATACAAAAGAAAAGGATACATAGAGAGGAAATAAAAATAGGACGGGAGCCGGTTGTTTAAATCGTCTTCTATAAGAATTCATATCCGTGAATATAATTTATACAATTCAAATAAAATGCACCCTGAATATTATCCTCACAATTATTATTTTTCAGATAACTCTCCTATCCAACATAGTGTGTACGGAAAAGAATCTCCGATCCAATGCGCGGGTAACTTGCCCAAGCATTGTACTTTAGAGCTACTAAAATCATAAGCAACTGCTGTGTCTCGTGACATCCACAAGAAGACAATCTCTTTATATGGATGAAATCCAAGGAAATAGACCTCTCCAAAATGCATTGGGTCACAATTAACCTTAATATCTCGAGTCTCAAGGATAAAACCCTCGTTGTAGTCCCATTCAACATTATCTTCCATTAGTCCTTCCTTAGCATCTTCATCAAGACAATTACCTCTCAGAAAGATCCAAGGTCTGAGGTTTTGATCCTTGTACTTTTTTTGTTGGGAAATCCATCCTTATACTTGACCAAAGAAATTTTTGCCATCACTGGCGCAAAGTTGATATCATTCTTCAACTCCCACTCCATCCTACCACAAGATTCATCCAACAACCAAACCTGCAGCTGGTGCTGAACATTATGATAAATCAAAGCACAGTACACCCCCTTGTTTGATTTTCCAAGATAAAGATGTGTAGAACCATTCATCTTGCCCCCAGCTGGCGATTTAAATCACTTGATACGCACCATCCGATAAGGTTATGCTGCAAATTAAGTTGAGACGCCAACGGGTGAATATAAAATATATGCATGTTAATAAGAACACATATGAACAAAATGAGTTTCGAACTTAGCTTGGTCAAACTTAAGCAAGTTCGATTTAGGAAAAACCCGCAACAACTTGAATTATATACTTTTTGGAACGGAGGTATTATAATTTACTGTATTAAGCAACGAGTTACATCAAACCCTAAGTAAATCAAAATCTACAGTAAAAAAGAAGCTAAACCTAACTAATTAAATTAAGAGCGGGCCGGGTGAGTAAATGCATATGTACATACCGCATGATGGAGTCGTTTTGACAGTGCACATAAAGCGCCCCTTTCTAGTAGACAGTGTAACAGCGTTGGAACTCCGTATATTGCTGCATGTCGGCGATGGTGCCCGCAGCCTCTCCTCTGCGGACGAACGACCTCTCCTCCCATCTCCATGTCCTTGAAGAGAAAACTTGTATTGCACATGACGAGGGCGGGGCACTCCGATTCCTCCGTAAATATTGTCGCCGTGGGATCAAGATTGCAGGGGACGCTGGGAACCATATATACCTCATAGTCCGGGGACACGGTGGGGTCAAAGGCAAGGCAGACGTCGTCGTAGAAGCCCTCCATCCCACTCTCGGTGCACCGCGGCAGAGGCGGAGGCAGGCGCACCCATTGCCGTGTGACCGGGTTGAGCACCAGGTGGTCGTGGCCCGAGAGCAGGAGGAGCCCGTTGCAGTGATTCTTAATGCGTAAATCATCCTCCTCCACGTAGTCGAGGTTTGCGTCGATCCTGCGGCTCGTCAACATTTAGCTCATGAAACTCTAATGCCAGTGTGGCCATCACTATCAGAAGTAACACCTATACAAGCTCTATTAGTAAACATCACAATTCATGAGTGTTGTTTGAAATTGACATCACAGTAGTATGCTCCTCTCTCTTGTGATCCTCTGTTATGGTGTCATAACCATTTTCAGTTATTTTCATGTCAACACATTCGATGTTTTCTGTCTAATGTTAAATAATAGCCATTAATTAGTTCATCAATGTCTTTTAATATGTGTTTTCACTGAAAAAGCTTAACCATTGCAGTTTCCTGTGTGCAGAAGCTTGGTAGACAATTTTGTTAACTGATTTCTGTAATTTGTTTTCTGTATGCAGCCCCCACTTATGTGGATGGTTCGGCATATCCATATAAGCTTTGTCTTGCAATTATTGTCCAAAGTTTCAAAAATATATTATATGAAGTTTCAAAAAATATATTATTTAGAACGGCGATGGATGCTGGAGCTTGAAGGGTCCAGATCCGAGCGCGATAGGGGTTGGGGAGGCGGATCCTGAGATGAGCGGCGAGGAGAGGGTCGCTGGTGATGATGAGGAAGGCCGGAGCGTGGCTTCCTCGGTGGATCCATGGCATCTGCGGCTCTTGGGCAGAAAGGAGACATGGAAGTGAGGGGGAGAAGGGAGAAATGAGGGGCGGTGCCTTACGTATTGAAAGTTCACTTCAGAAATCTTGAGAACTAGCTGTAACCCCCTTCTCATATCCTCGCACAGGTAAGCAACAAAGTTTGTTTTGATGATTTTTGCCTTTTTTGGTTGATACTTTTGAAGCATCTGATGGGTCTCATCTGTTTGTCGATTCGTCAGTTTACTGTAGCCTATATAGCTGTTGCCGATAGTAACTATATTTGACTGACAAGCAACACATCATGCACTCTTACATACATGGATTCTGTTTGAACTTGACAGCAGCAGACTACTCCAATGTATGAATATGTTCGTTTAAAAACGGCAGAATATGTATGAATATTTACTACATACATGGAGTAAATTCGTAGAAGATGTATGGGATGAGTTTACTGATAAAAAAAAGAACACAGAATGCCTGAATGACCCCAATGTACCCTGCTCTCACAGCCACATAACTAGCACAAGAGCTTAAAAGCAAAGTGCCACCATGCTTCATACATGTTCCAAGAGAAACTAGAACATGAGCTACAGGGCCATTGCACATTCAGTTAGGTAACCTTGCAACATTCAGTCAAGCAAGTAGCCGGTGCTGCTGGAACGCCATTGTGTGGGCAGTGCTGAAGCAGTCGGCTCGACCTTGGATTAGAGCAGTGCCGACTCCGCCGGGTCGTCCTTGCAGCGGGGAAGCCCCGAGGCCGCCGGGTCGCAATCGAGTGCAGCAGTGCCACGGCCACCGGGTCGCCGCTGATAGGACAACACTGAGGCTACCAGGCCGTCGTAGCGTCAAGCAGCGCCGAGGGCCCATCCCCCGCAGAGCACGTCTATCTCCATGAAGAAGATCCCGTAGAGCGCAAGCGGGAGGAGGTCCGCCCGCAGCAGGCGGCGGCCGTCGATGACGTCGCGCCAGCCTTTGCAGACGCAGCGGGACGCGGCGAGGCTGCGCGGCGCGAGACGGCCAAGGACGCAAGCGAGGATGTCGTCGGGCACGGGAAGCACCTGCGCCGCCACCCATGGAGATCAGATGGAGTGGTCGGTGCCTATGTGTTGCTTGGAGGTTTGGTATCGACGAGATGTACGAGGTAACAGATGCAGATGGATGGATCAGATATTAATGTAGACGAGAGGAGATGGGGTTCCGTCCCATTATGAGATCGATCGAGTCAGCTGACCATGCGCGCACGCGATTCTTCTGTTGAAAAATCCTTGCCAGATTGTGTTGAATATTGTGTAGAAGATAGGTTACAATTGAAGTATTGTGTTTACATAGGATATGGAGCCGTGTTCTAGTAGGACACTTATATCCTAGGCCTCTCATATACAACGAAGGTAGAAAATATTTAGGATTTTCTAAGAAGTTCATGTATTAATTTTTTTAATGAAATTGAACACTATTTCGCCGATTCAAAAATGTTCATGAATGAGAAAATATCCTAAAAATCCAAAAAGGGTTCGTGACTTACAAAATAGCTTATTCATTCATAAAATGTTCACCGAATCGAAAAGTGATCATGCATTTCAAAAAATATTCGTTAAATCAAAAAAATGCTCATGAATTTTCAAAAATTGTTCCACCAATTTCCAAAAAAATGTTTGCCAATTCAAAAAGTTTGGTTAAAAACTGTTCACAATTAAAAAATGTTTGCAAATAGTATAAAATGTTCATGATTTCAAAAATATTCTCGATTTTAGAAAAATGTTTGAAAATTTATAAAAGTGTTCACGGATTTGAAAAATGATCATGATTTCAAATATGTGCACGAGTTTTAAAAAAATCTTAATGATTTCATGAAATTGAGACTAATAGTGTATCTCGGAGATTATGAATTTTTTTGTCCCGTTGCAACGTACGGGCTCTTTTGCTAGTATAACCTATGCGAACATAATAGCACAGGCGCGCAAGGGGGGAGCCAGCGGCGTGTGCCGGTGCTCGGGTGGACAGGGTGTGGTATTGTGACGGTGTCAAGGAAGGAGTGCCCGTAGTCAAGCCTCGGGATGTAGCCATATCGGCGAACCTCGTTAACAAATCTTGATGTTGTGCTCGTGTGATTGCTTGGTCTTCGGATGGTCGACGATGGCCTCGGATTTATTCTAACACCCTATCAACCAACCATGTCTATTCCCTCCGTCCCATAATATAAAACACTTTTCGACATTAGTGTAGTGTCAAAAAACATTTTACACTATGTAATGGAGGAAGTACTTCTTTCACAGCGTCCCTCAAATGCTCCTCTCACCCTAATAATCAATCAAAGCACACATGGCTGAATCCTTTGTCTCGGCACAGGGCAAATTACGCCGGTGCAAGGTCGGTCTTCTATGCATTGCTCAAATCCTGTGTTGATGCTATTATCATCTCCTAAGTGAAAACTCTATGTTGCCTCGGCCTTTGGTTCTTGTTTTTTTTTTTGCCCACCCCTAATGGTTGCAGATTTATCCTATCAAATACCACTTATATAAATGTTTTGTACATTTGTAGTAATGCCTAAATGTCATCTTTAGGTACCGATGGTTGGATTGAAAGAGGGATAGAGAAACATGTTTTGTAAATGGATTGTACTATTATTGCCTCCTCACAATTTTCTTTGTATGTAAAGATGAATGATTACACTTGTTAAATGTTACATGTGAAGATATCATTTTTTGTGTAATATCATCACATGATTCAGATAACTAGATTTCACTCTATGATATTCTTTGGCTTCAATGTGTCTTGTGTCAAAGTTGTCACAAGTTCTCCCCTTCATGACCAAAACATAGTCTCTTATTGGTTACGTTATTCGTTGCAATGGGATTTGTCTATGTATATGCTCTTATAGCATTACAAAATTTGGCTCACGTGGCAAAGCACTAGCACATACCTAGTCAGTATGCAAACGAATATCCCATCGATACAAACAACAGATTAGTTGGTCCTTACATAACTCATTGTTTCATCGGGGGCAACAAGTACAAGCATAGCACATCCGCGGCTTGGTAAAAAACACGTGTCTGTGCGAAGCCTCGACAAGTCGACGCAGCGAGCGTCCAATAGGATTTTCCTGTGCGGCTCCACTGAATCAGCAGCGATGTGTGGGAGAGTCAAGGTCTCGGGGGAGCTGGGCCCTCGCGTGCAAATCAATAGCCCAGCTAGCTCCGAACTTTAGCCCAGGGCGCGACTATGTCTCCCAAATCTCTCTAATTAAAAGAATTAAAAGAGTACTTTTGCAAAGGTCACTCCCTTCTTCTCAGGCTGTGACAAGGGGCACACATCGCAGCCCTGGATTTTTTTTAATAGATTCATTTATTCAAAATGTTGTATCTCATAAACCATGCGTTTAAATCTTGAACCGTTTTCGCTGTTGGATTGCTCGACGAACTTTTGAAACGAAATTCAATGTTGACATGTTTCGATGAATATTTAAAAAAAAGAGCTGGAAGCATGTTTTTTCTTCACTCTTTTCCCTTTTTCGAAGAGGCACAACAACTGTGCCTCTCACGAAAGTAAATCTGTGCCTCCATCAGAAGCAAATATGTGGATCTCGCGAAAGAAAACACGTTTTTTTTCTTTTCCGAGAGGATGAAAGCAAATTTGTGCCTCCACGAAAAGTAATATGTGACTTGCGAATTGTCGCGAACCCCTTCACCGGGTGAACACAAGAAGCAACTATTCCGCCGACGATGTACAGTACTACTTCTACCTGCTGTGAGGAGGTGCATAGTCTTTGGGGTAGCTCTGGGAAAAAAACCTTGTACATAGTCCAGGCCTGTCCAGCCCATTAGTCCCGGTTCAATCCAGAACCGGGACCAATGGGGGCATCGGACCCGGTTCATGAGCCCCGGGGGCCGGCCGAGCCACGTGGGCCATTGGTCCCGGTTCGTCTGGACCTTTTGGTCCCGGTTGGTGGGATGAACCGGGACCAATGTGCCTTGCTCCTGGCCCACCACCATTGGTCCCGGTTCGTGGCTCGAACCGGGACCAAAGGCAAACCTTTAGTCCCGGTTCATACGACCAACCGGGACCAATGGTGGTGCCTATATATACCCCCTCGCGCAAGAGCAGAGCACACTGCTCTGTTTTTCTGGCCGAGGGGGAGAGGGCTTGGTGGTGCTCTAGCTCACCTCATATGCACACAAGGTGTTCGATGGAATGCCCGAGCCACACTACTTAAGGTTTCTCCTCTCCAAGCTCGACCGCCAAGCTCCATTTTCCTCCATATTTGTCTAGGTTTAGCGGTCCGTCACGCCCCGTCCCCGTCTTCAACGTCGTCGATCACCCGCACCGATCTCATCGCCGGCACCACCGTGGTGAGCCTCTTGTTCTTATCTTCTTTCCGAAAGGAAAAATATTCTAATTTGTATGTTTAGATAGATATATACTTGTATAATTTTCTTACTTTTATTATTGCATCTTATATAGTGCGATGGTTTTGGTATCCGCCCCCGTCGGCCCTCGTCCTGTCTATGATTCGGATGTGGTATATATTATCTTTTCATAACTATTGGTTCATTTATTGTTTATGACAATTATGCCGACCAATGTGACATAGATTTTATTCATCTAGGAGGTTGTTGAACCGGAAATTCCAACCGACCCTATTGTCGAGAGGTTAAATTTAGTTGAAGAAGAAAACAATTTGTTGAAGGAAAAAATTAGAAAAATTGAGGAGGAGAAGATCATATTGGAGTTGCATGTTGCGGATGTCGTCGATGATCACAAGATCAAGATGGATGCAATGCACTTGAAGATTAGAAAGATTAGAAAATATGCCATTCATACCGAGGCTTGGTATCATTATGCCGTTGGATCAGTTGTTACATTGGTTGCGATTATGATCGCATTTGTTTTCGCATTGAAATGTTTTACATAGTTTCAGTGTATGGTTTAATTAATTTAGATGCTCTGCAGAGCTTTATGTTGTTAGATGAGAACTATGTATGTACTTTTGTTTTAATGTGATGATGAACTTCTATTAATTTGGTCACTTAATTAATTAACTATTCATGATGTTCTCTAATGATTTTTGACACACTTAATTATATATAATGCACACAGATGAACCGACAATGGATGTATGGTTCAAGACACACCTCCGAGTACATTAAGGGCGTGCATAATTTTCTCGAAGTGGCTGAGGCAAACAAGCAGAATGGTTTTATGTGTTGTCCATGCCCTATATGTGGGAATACGAAGTCTTACTCTGACCGGAAAATCCTCCACACCCATCTGCTTTACAAGGGTTTCATGCCACACTATAATGTTTGGACAAGGCACGGAGAAATAGGGGTTATGATGGAAGACGGCGAAGAAGAAGAGTACGATGACAACTATGTGCCCCCTGAATACGGTGATGCTCCAGAATATCAAGAGGAACCAGACGATGTGCACGATGATGCTGCAATGGGAGAAGCTGCTGAAGATCAAGAGGAACCAGACGATGTGCCCGATGATGATGATCTCCGCCGGGTCATTGTCGATGCAAGGACGCAATGCGAAAGTCAAAAGGAGAAGCTGAAGTTCGATCGCATGCTAGAGGACCACAAAAAAAGGTTGTACCCAATTGCGAAGATGGCAACACAAAGCTCGGTACCGTACTGGAATTGCTGCAGTGGAAGGCAGAGAATGCTGTGCCTGATAAAGGATTTGAGAAGCTACTTAAAATATTGAAGAAGAAGCTTCCAAAGGATAACAAATTGCCCGACAGTACATACGCAGCAAAGAAGGTCGTATGCCCTCTAGGATTGGAGGTGCAGAAGATACATGCATGCCCTAATGACTGCATCCTCTACCGCGGTGCGTACAAGGATCTGAACGCATGCCCGGTATGCGGTGCATTACGGTATAAGATCAGACGAGATGACCCTGGTGATGTTGACGGCGAGCCCCCCAGGAAGAGGGTTCCTGCGAAGGTGATGTGGTATGCTCCTATAATACCACGGTTGAAACGTCTGTTCAGAAACGGAGAGCATGCCAAGTTGATGCGATGGCACAGTGAGGACCGTAAGAAAGACGGGAAGTTGAGAGCACCCGCTGACGGGTCGCAGTGGAGAAAAATCGAGAGAAAGTACTGGGATGAGTTTGCAAGTGAGCCAAGGAACGTATGGTTTGCTTTAAGCACGGATGGCATTAATCCTTTCGGGGAGCAGAGCAGCAATCACAGCACCTGGCCCGTGACTCTATGTATGTATAACCTTCCTCCTTGGATGTGCATGAAGCGGAAGTTCATTATGATGCCAGTTCTCATCCAAGGCCCTAAGCAACCCGGCAATGACATTGATGTGTACCTAAGGCCATTAGTTGAAGAACTTTTACAGCTGTGGAATGGAAACGGTGTACGTACGTGGGATGAGCACAAACGGGAGGAATTTAACCTAAAGGCGTTGCTGTTCGTGACCATCAACGATTGGCCCGCTCTCAGTAACTTTTCAGGACAGACAAACAAGGGATACCACGCATGCACGCACTGTTTACTTGACACTGATAGTATATACCTGGCAAGCTGCAGGAAGAATGTGTACCTGGGCCATCGTCGATTTCTTCCGACCAACCATCAATGTCGAAAGAAAGGCAAGCATTTCAAAGGCGAGGCAGATCACCGGAAGAAGCCCGCCATGCGTACCGGTGATCACGTACTTGCTATGGTCCATGATTTACACGTAATCTTTGGAAAGGGTCCCGGCGGACTAGCTGTTCCGAGTGACGCTGAGGGACACACACCCATGTGGAAGAAGAAATCTATATTTTGGGACCTACCCTACTGGAAAGACCTAGAGGTCCGCTCTTCGATCGACGTGATGCACGTGACGAAGAACCTTTGCGTGAACCTGCTAGGCTTCTTGGGCGTGTATGGGAAGACAAAAGATACAGCTGAGGCACGAGAGGACCTGCAACGTTTGCACGAAAAAGACGGCATGCCTCCAAAGCAGTATGAAGGTCCTGCCAGCTATGCTCTTACCAAAGAAGAGAAGGAAATCTTCTTTGAATGCCTGCTTAGTATGAAGGTCCCGACTGGCTTCTCGTCGAATATAAAAGGAATAATAAATATGGCAGAGAAAAAATTTCAGAACCTAAAGTCTCATGACTGCCACGTGATTATGACGCAACTGCTTCCGGTTGCATTGAGGGGGCTTCTACCGGAAAACGTCCGATTAGCCATTGTGAAGCTATGTGCATTCCTCAATGCAATATCTCAGAAGGTGATCGATCCAGAAACCATACCAAGGCTAAGGAGTGATGTGGTGCAATGTCTTGTCAGTTTCGAGCTGGTGTTCCCACCATCCTTCTTCAATATCATGACGCACGTTCTTGTTCATCTAGTTGACGAGATTGTCATTCTGGGCCCCGTATTTCTACACAATATGTACCCCTTTGAGAGGTTCATGGGAGTCCTAAAGAAATATGTCCGTAACCGCGCTAGGCCAGAAGGAAGCATCTCCATGGGCCATCAAACAGAGGATGTCATCGGGTTTTGTGTTGACTTCATTCCTGGCCTTAAGAAGATAGGTCTCCCTAAATCGCGGTATGAGGGGAGACTGACTGGAAAAGGCACGCTTGGAAAGGACTCAATAATATGCAGGGACGGATATTCTTGGTCTCAAGCCCACTACACAGTTCTACAGAACTCTACCTTGGTGACCCCGTATGTCGATGAACACAAGAGCAGTCTGCGCTTCAAACACCCGGAGCAGTGCGACGACTGGATTACATGTGAACACATCAGGACTTTCAACAGTTGGTTGGAAGCACGTATCAGAGGTGACAGCACTGTTTGTGAGGAGCTGTACTTGTTATCCAGGGGACCATCTTTGACTGTATTGATTTGGAAAGGATACGAGATAAATGGGAATACATTTTACACGATTGACCAAGATCAAAAGAGCACCAACCAAAACAGCGGTGTCCGCTTTGATGCAACAACCGAGAGGGGAAAGGACACATATTATGGTTACATAGTGGACATATGGGAACTTGACTACGGACATGATTTTAAGGTCCCTTTGTTTAAGTGCAAATGGGTCAATCTGTCAGGAGGCGGGGTACAGGTAGACCCACAGTACGGAATGACAACAGTGGATCTGAAAAATCTTGGGTACACTAACGAACCGTTCGTCCTAGCCAATGATGTGGCACATGTTATCTATGTGAAGGACATGTCCAGTAGACCGAGAAAGAGAAAAGATAAGGAAGCAAATACATCATACGATGAGCCAAAGCGCCACATAGTTCTTTCAGGAAAAAGGGACATCGTGGGAGTGGAGGACAAGACAGACATGTCTGAAGATTATGAAAAGTTTCATGAAATTCCTCCCTTTAAAGTCAAGGCTGACCCCAGCATCCTGATAAACGATGAAGATTATCCATGGTTACGGCGCAATAAGCAAATGACACAAGCGAAGAAAAAGTGAAGACTTTCTCCCGCAACTATTGTTCGTTTATGATACCATTGTAACTGACGAGTATGATACCATTGTTCGTTTTGTACATGCACATGCTATGTGTGGGTCAATTTATGATACCATGCCAACTTTCAACTTTTTCAGAGTTCATTTGAAATGCTTTAATGTCTTATGGTTTGGCCCTCGTAATAATTAAAAATAGCAACAATAAGTATTTTGTTGTAAGTAGAAACAAAATAAAATAAATAAAGCAAGAAAGAAAACAAAAAAAAGTGTTTTCAAATTTGAAAAGTAATGGCACTAACAGAAAGTTTATAATTTTCCTAAAACTAAAAGCAAAAAGAATTAAAAAATAAAGCAAAAAACAAAAGAAAATAAATAATGCAGAAAACAAAACAAAAAACAACAACAAGTATTTTTTTGTAAGTAGAAACAAAATAAAATAAATAAAGCAAGAAAGAAAACAAAAAAAAGCGTTTTCAAATTTGAAAAGTAATGGCACTAACAGAAAGTTTATAATTTTCCTAAAACTAAAAGCAAAAAGAATTAAAAAATAAAGCAAAAAACAAAAGAAAATAAATAATGCAGAAAACAAAACAAAAAAACAACAATAAGTATTTTGTTGTAAGTAGAAACAAAATAAAATAAATAAAGCAAGAAAGAAAACAAAAAAAAAGTGTTTTCAAATTTGAAAAGTAATGGCACTAACAGAAAGTTTATAATTTTCCTAAAACTAGAAGCAAAAAGAATTAAAAAATAGAGCAAAAAACAAAAGAAAATAAATAATGCAGAAAACAAAACAAAAAAACAACAATAAGTATTTTGTTGTAAGTAGAAACAAAATAAATTAAATAAAGCAAGAAAGAAAACAAAAAAAAGTTTTTTCAAATTTGAAAAGTAATGGCACTAACAGAAAGTTTATAATTTTCCTAAAACTAGAAGCAAAAAGAATTAAAAAATAGAGCAAAAAACAAAAGAAAATAAATAATGCAGAAAACAAAACAAAAAAACAACAATAAGTATTTTGTTGTAAGTAGAAACAAAATAAATTAAATAAAGCAAGAAAAAAAATGCCACCTACTGGGCCCCCACGGCCTGAATACGACTTGTATCCCTAATTTGGGCCAGGATTCAGGCCCGCAGAAGGCTCAGAAGGCCCAACAGGCAAAGAAGTAGCAAGTAGGCCCACAAGCCTGCAGTAGGAAGGAGTTCAAGAGGGGAGCGGTAGTGGAGCTTATAAACCACTGCGCTCCCCTCTCAACTAGCGAGGTGGGACTAAACTTTGGCCCCGATGCGGGCAGCGCAGGGGCCTTTGGTCCCGGTTGGTGGCACCAACCGGGACTAAAGGGGGGGGGGCTTTAGTCCCGGTTGGAGCCACCAACCGGGACCAAAGGCCGCAGCTTCCCGCCCTTTGGGCTGCCGAAAAAGAGGCCTTTGGTCCCGGTTGGTGGCTCCAACCGGGACTAAAGGGGGCATTAGTCCCGGTTGGTGCCACCAACCGTGACCAATGCTCCTTGTATATAAGTAGCACTTTGCAGTTTTGCAGTTCATCGCCACATTGCCCCCCCCCCCCCGACGACGCCGAACGCATCGACGCCGCCAGGCTGCCCCGACGCCGCCCGCCGCCCCCGCCGTCGCCGTCGCCGTCGCCGTCGCCCGCGCCCGTCGTCGTCGCCATCCTCCCCGAGCCCGCGCTCGCCGTCGTCGCCGCCAGGCTCTGCCGCGTCGCCGCCAGGCTCCGCCGCGTCGTCGCCGCCCGCGCGCCCCCGCGCCCCGTCGCCGTCGACGTCGCCGTCGCCCGCCCCCGCGCTCCGCCACCGCTGTGAGCCGCCGCGCCGCACCGGCTCTTTTTTTTCTTTCATTTTTATTAGTTTTATTTTTTTGTTCAATGTATATATATATATATATATATATATATATATATATATATATATATATATATGTGTGTGTGTGTGTGTGTGTGTGTGTGTGTATGTATATATGTGGCTATATATATATATGCGGCTCTGTTTTTTTTTCATTTTTATTAGTTTAGTCTTTTGTTTATATATATATATATATATATATAATGTATATGTGTATGTATGTGGCTATGTGTATGTAATGTTTAAAAATTGTTCAGATTATGTTTTTGTTAATATATGTATTTATTGTTCATATGTGTATTAATGTTTTCATATATGCAAAAGATAGATTTTTAGAAAAGTTCGGTTTTTTTCTGTTCATAGATTTTTTTTGTTGATATTAATTATTGTAGAATATGCAAATGTTGGTATATTCATATGAACAATGCATTAGGCAAAACCTTTGTTTTTTTTGAAATTTTCTATTTGAACATTTTTTTTAAAACAAGCAATACTAAAAGAATGAGAGGAAAAAGGAAAATAAGAAGAGGAAGAAAGGAGAAAAAGAGGAGAGGAAGAAGAGGAGAAATAAATAAGAAGAGGAAAAAAGAAGAAAAAGAAGAGGAGAAGAAGAAAGGAATAGAGGAGAAAGGAGAAATTCTATTTTTTCTTTTTCTCCTCTATTCCTTTCTTCTTCTCCTCTTTTTTTTCTTCTTTTACTTCTTCTTCTTCTTCCTTCTTCCTTCTTCCTCTTTTCTTCCTTTTCCTTAATTATTTTCCTTTCTCGAGGGAGAAGAAGAAAAAGAAGAGGAGAAGAAGAAAGAAAGGAAAGGAGAAAGAAGAAACTTCAACACGAGGGGGTGGTACCGATACCCCCTCCCCGATAACATTATTTTCCCATGTATATGTATGTCGCGTCGTTGTCGATATAACCCCCTCTAGATACAACTGCAGCACCCCCCCTCGGCCCTCTCGCTCGACCAAAACTCTCGAGGACACCCAAACCCTAGAGAGAAAACGATGTTGCAGGTCTCCTACGTACCCCCTCCCGCCGCGCTCCTACCCGACAAATTAACTCTCTCGAGGCCACCCAAATTTATCAAGTTAAAAGAGCGTTATCGTCGAGGCCACCCCAAACCCTTGAAGCTTTGTGTCGAGGCGACCCCAAACCCTAGAGAAGCAGCGTCGAGGCCACTAACATGATTCCTTATTGTGATTAGCTAGCTAGTTCTACGTTTGCCAGTATGTACCATGTTTGAATAATAATTGACATGTTGTCAATATTTGCAGAAACTATGGAGCACTCCCGAGACGACGAAACAGAAGCGATGTTGGGGGAAATAATCGCAAATGGAAGTGATGATGTTGCGTCATTTCTCATCGACACCGTTGGTCAGATGGATGAAGAAGAGGGCTATGATTATGATGGCTTCGACCCATTAATGCCGGTACAAGAGGAGGACTATGTTCATGATGGCTCCGGTGACACAATGGAGGTACAAGACGAAGGAGACCGTGCCGAGCCGAGTCACCGAACCGAGTCCGGCCAGGTATATATATATTAGTTAAGCCCGTGCTGACAAGTTAATTGATGCATCCATTGTTTTGGTATATGTACACATATTAAGTACTGTCGTCTTTCTTCCTTATAATTTCTAGCCCTCCGGATCGAGCACAACTTCGGTAAGGAGACGAGGCCCGAAGAAAAAGTTGAGCTCGGATGAAAAGTTTGAGATCATAGAAATCGCGCCCGACGGCGAACCGATTGAACCCATCCGGACAAAGAAGGCATTTTCTGCTCAGTGTGGGGTTCTTGTTAGGGAAAGGATCCCGATCAGCATCCAGCAATGGTATAAGCCTGCTAAGGATGAAGACACTGAGGTGTCTTATGTCAATGATATGCAGAAAGAAGATCTTTGGAATGAGCTGAAGGCAAATTTCACCTTACCGCCAGAGCAGGATCCGGAGAAGCCAGTTATAGAGCAATTAATCAAGTCTTGTGCTCTTAAGAAGATGGCTGGCCTAATGAGGAGGTGGAGGAAAGAGTTGAACCAGTTTGTCCAGAAAAAAGAGACACCAGAATTCATCGGCAAATATGAGAAGATCAAAGATCACTGGCCCGCATTTGTGGCCCACAAGACATCAGAAAAGAGTAAGAAGATGTCGGAGACAAACAAGAAAAATGCTGCGAAGAAGAAGCTTCACCATCGCACGGGGTCAGGTGGCTACCTCAAAGCCCGGCCTGAGTGGTCCAAGGCTGAGCATGATCTGCTTGAAAAAGGGATCGAACCAGAGACAATGCGCTGGCCAGACCGTTGCCGGACTTGGTTCTTCGGGGCTGGCGGAACCTTGGACCCTGTAACAGGGCAGTGTCAGTGGACGGACGAGCAACTGCAAACACCAGTCAAGAAACTTCGACACTATATCGATGCAGCGCAGCGAGGGACGTTCCTTCCAAACAGGGAGAAGGACGAGCTCACAATGGCCCTTGGGAATCCCGAGCACCCTGGACGGACACGAGGCACGCCAGGCTCCCTTCCGTGGAAGGTTGGTTTTCCGGACGCAGGGGGTTACAAAACCCACGAGAGGAGGAAGAAAGTGGAGCAGGACCAAATGCAGGCGCTGCTTGGAAGGGTAATGGGGCTAGAGGATCGAGAAGAGGAACAAGAAGCAGCAGATCGCAACAAACGACATGTCGAAGCTTCCCCCGAAGCTACCCCACCATCTCAGCGGAGAAGCAGCGTTGCTTCCACCGAGCTGCTTCAGCTGGAGCATGTCTTGACGGCTCCTGCCAGCTATCCCGTGGATGGTATCACGGAGTCTCAAAATTGCCACATTATGGCGCGATGCATGAATTTGAAGGTCAAGGCGGCTGTTGGCCAAGTTTATCCTAGTGGACCCGGCACAACTTATCACTGCCAGCCGATTCCAGAAGGATTTGCTAAGGTGATGGTTGATGAAATAACGGAGGGATTTGAGGACCTCGCGCTTGAGCACCCTACCGGTGAAGGGGAGACTAGGTTGGGTTCTACTCTGAAGACTCCATGCCTATGGCGGAAGGAGCTCATTGACCTTCTGAACTGGACGCCTCCGCCTCCTCCTCCTCCTCCGGCGAGTCAGGGCACTCCGCCTCCTCCACCGCCTCCTCCTCCGGCGAGTGACGATTAGGGCACGCGTGGCGGCACTCTGCCTCCTTCTCCGGCGCGTGGCGGCACTCCGCCTCCTTCTCCGGCACGTGGCGGCACTCCGCCTCCTCCTTCTCCGCCTCGCCAGCAAGGGCGGAAGAGACCCGCCGCTGCCCCGGCTGCTCCGACGCGTCGTAGTCCTTCTCCTCCGCCTCGTAAGCAAGCACGAAAAAAGACAGACGCCGCAGCCGCTCCGTCTGCTCCGGCATCTAGCAGCACAAGAAGAGAGAGGCAATACAGATACGGTCCACCTCTAAAGCCTCTAGAGAAGTTACCGTACGAGAGGACCGAGGAGGAAACCAATACGATCGTGCAGACCCACGTGAAGGAGTTCTTTGTAGGGGTGAAAGCAAAGATACATCCACCTCCGAAGGAGAAGGTCGATCCGGTGAAAGCAAAGCGCACTCTCGATGCCCTGAGGAAACCACCAAAGTCTCCGCCGAGAACCAACTATGAGCGCATTACTGAACAGACATATCTCCAAGCCAAGCGGTCGGGAACTACTGTCAGTGATAAAAGGTCAGAAGAACAACGAGCAAAGGGGAAAAAAATTGCCCAGCTCGGCGAACAAGCACAGCAATCGTGCCCCCCGCTCAATGTGTCTAATCCTCCGGGGACAGTGGCCGGTTATGGCAATCTTGGAGATTACCTGCCTGACGATGCACTTCCTGATTTCATGGAGGTGGACTTATTCAGATACGAGTACGGGAAGCCTCTCGTCAAAGATGAAAAGTCTCTGACAACAATGATGCGAAGATTCCATAGTTGGTACATGAAAACCTGCAGAGAGTCTGAGGGGACGAACACTTTGTATCTGAAAATTAAAGAGGAGCACGACCTCGTTTCAAATGATCTGTTGTCTATTCCATTTGAGGAGTTCTTCGAGTTCTTCAATCAAAAGGCCCTCGATAAATTAATGGTCTTTTGCTACTGCCTGTAAGTACTATTTCTGTCATTAGTCTGTATATATAGCTCGGCTCTTTCATTGCATGTATTTATAATTAATTATGCTCAATATATTATGCAGATTGAAGATCGTCGAGTGCAAATAAAATGAAATCTATGATATTGGGTTCATTAACACAAATATCATAGATGTTTTTCTGGTTAAAAAGCGCGCCGAAGAGGCCGAGGACAACTTGCTACAATCATTGATCAAAAATCAAAACAAAGATACCATACTCTTTCCTTACCACGGCCCGTGAGTGTTACTGTCGTGTGCATATTCGGTTTTCCTTATTACTCGAGCGAGGTTAATGTAATTGACGAGTTATGCATGCATGCAGGTTCCACTATATTCTTCTGGAGATTAAGCTTGAGCGTGGACTAGTAACCGTCTTAGACTCCAGACGGAAAAATCCCAGCACCTATGCGAACATGACTGAAATGCTCAGCAAGTAAGTTCAATCGATCATTATCGCACCATATCGGCAACTTTTTGTTCATTTCCTGATATCTCAAGTAATAACACATATTTTCTTTGTCTTGCAGGGTTTGGAAACAGTTCACCGCACAAGCTCCGGGACTGCCGAAGGAGCTGCGATATACATACCCGAAAGTAAGTACTACTGGCGCGCATTCTCCCGTTGATTCTATAGCTATACTTTCATCAATGCCATTTATATAATGCTTCATTATCAGTTTGATTGACCTCTATTTCTCGTAAAGTGCTTGTGGCAGGAGGAAGGAAATGATTTCTGTGGATACTACGTGTGCGAGTTCATCCACAACGCGACTTTGAAAAACAAGCGGGGCTACTCTAGAAGACAATATGAAGTGCGTAAGCAATAATATTCACAATTTCATTTTATTACACCATCATTTCTGTTGAGTTTCATTCATATATATGTATTAATTAACCCCCTTCTTCAAATTAATTAGACGTGGCAGATGCGGGATGAACTCCTAGAACCAGATCGCATGAAAGCAATTCAAGAGGAACTGGCGGGATTCTTTCTTGAACACGTCATCAGTAAAGCCGGAGAATACCATGTGGAACTTCAATTCAAATGCTAGTGGTTTGTAATTAAGAGATCTTATATAGATTGTACATGTATGTAGCCAGTAAAACTTGTTGTTCGACCAATCTCTCGGAGAAGGAGAGGTCGATATCGATCACTTCTCTCGGTATGCATGACGAACTTCTGTACTGAATGGTTCTCTCGATCACTTATGTATATATACTACGTAGCGTCGAGCAAGCACGGACATAAGAGAGGACACTTCTCTCTATTAATTAGCTAGCTAACACAATATACGAAACACCTAAATTAACCCCCCAAAACCCCCCAACCCCCTTCCTTTCAAAAAAAAACCCCAGCCACTGGAATGCAGACACGTGGATGCCTTTTGGTCCCGGTTGGAGCCACCAACCGGGACCAAAGGCCCCCTGACTGGGCTCGGCGCACAGGGCCACGTGGAGGCACATCACGAACCGGGACTAATGGGTTGAGGTATTAGTAACGACCCATTAGTCCCGGTTACCGGGGCTAATGGGTTGAGGTATTAGTAACGACCCATTAGTCCCGGTTCCCGAACCGGGACTAAAGGCCCTTACGAACCGGGACTGATTGGTGGTTTTCTACTAGTGAGTGGAGGAAAATATGTATTGTTGTAGACAGGTGTATCGGTAAATAATTTCAGATGTAGGTGGCATTATATTTTGGCCTTGTAAGTTAAATAAGAGGCCTTCTCAAATTCTGTAACAGTATCATGAGAACAGAAGTCCTTGTCTCATTGCTCATGCCATTTTCGCCCTTTTTTGCTGTGGATGAAGGCATAAATTTTTGCCGTTGATCTTGTGTTGTGATAGTTACTGAAGAAACACCCTCGTAGTGTCATGTTAAGTCGTCTTTGGTTTAGAGGAATTTGCTATAGGATTAGGATTCCTATAGGAATTGAGTCCTTGTTTTGTAGGAAATGGATTCGTATTCATATGTGGGATTGGTCCGTATCCTTCATATTTCAAAGGAAAAAAAACATTGGCTCAGCCCTAATGGAAAAAGCTAAATTTTTTTAAATAATACATTTTTTTATTAATTTACACAAATATTGCGCTGAAAAATTTATTTTCAGAAATAATACATCGTCGACCCGCTGCGGGCCGACTGGGCCTAGTCAGCCAGCAGTGAGCCGAGTGGGTGCAGTCGGCCATTAGCAGGCCGACAGCTGGCCCGCCTGCCACGTGTCGGCCTCGGATTGGGCTGGCCACGTCGCGAGGTGGAGAGAGGGAGCTGTCGGCGCGGGTGCGCCCCAGTCAGCCTGCTGCGGGCCGATCGGCCAGCTGCTGGCCGACAGGGTGTGGCCCCACCTGTCGCGCGGCTGGCCCGGCTCTCTGCGCTGCCTTATCCTCTCCTCCCTCTACGCTCCACGCCCAGCGCCTCTGTTCTTCTGTTCTTCCTTTCTTCTCTCTCTGTACAAAAATGCCACCAATTTCTACACCTAAATGAGCCAGTTTTTTGCAATTTTGGCACCGTGAATGGATTCAACTTAGCTAGGGCAGCCAAAAGAGGTCTCGATCTACTGATGGGGTAGCTCGTGGTGGTTGTGGTGAGCATTTTGGTGGAGGTGGTGGTGGTGAAGTTGGGGCAGTGTGGTGGTGGTGAAGTTGGGGCAGTGTGGTGGAGGTGAAGCTCGTCGTTCGTCGTTCGTCGTTGGAGGCGGAGCACGGGCAGTTTGTTGGCCGCCGTTCGTCGTTCTTCGTTCGCACGCACGCTTCAAGGGTATATTTCAGCAAACATTTTATTTTTCGTAGGTGCTCCGGTAGTATTTGTTAATATGTTTCGATGTGAAATAAATTAGGTGTGTGATTATTGTTATTTGCCCCGTAGTATACGTAAATATATTAAGATGTGAACTAATTATTTATGTAAAAATGTGTAGTTGATCCGGTGATATTCCGTACTATATGTGGATGTGAAGTATTTAGTAGTGTCAGTATTTGCAGTAGCTCCGGTAAAATCCGTATTTAGGAGTGTCAATATTTCTAGTAGCTCCGGTAAAATCCGTAACATATTTGGAGTAGCTCCGGTAAAATCCGTAATATACTTGTAGTTGTAGGCAGTCAAATATTAAAATCTGTAAATATTTGTAGTTGCTCCGGCAAATATTTGTAATATACTTGTAGGTGTGTGAATTGTATTAGTTGCTCTGTTAATATTCTGTAGTATATATATAGACATGTCTAATATTTGTTAGTGAAAAAAAATAGGTGAGCCGAGATGTCTCATGTAGTGAAGGTCAGATTTTACTACGGTCCTGGTACTGTCCAAACAACTGAGATGGGAGCAGATCTGAGTAAATTTACTCACATAGATGTGCCAATGAGCACACCTCAAACATGGTCAGTCAGTCAGTTGAAAGAATGGATTGCGGCAAGTTTAGGTCTTGATACTGAAACACACACCGTCGGTGTTCATGCATTATGGACACGGTCAAGTACAATAATTTACTTTTATTTGAGGCCGATACAGCAAGACTCCGATTGGGTGCGGTGGTTACAAGGTTGTGAACGAAGGGGATGCAATCCTATTGCTTTAGTGCTTCCCGTCGTGAAGGATGTCACTGCACATGAAGGCGAGGGTGGCTACGATCCTGGTCATAGCAGTGTAGGGAGGCAGTTATCTATGTCAAATGCTGGAGATGATGGTTACGAACAAGGACAGAGCAGTCAGGTAGAGGAGGAAATGCTTATGGTTATGAACCAGGGCAGAGTAGTCAGGTAGAAGGAGGAAATGCCGATGGTGATTACAATGGCGAGGTGGACGCTGACGAGGTAGATGGGCACATGCAGGACCAGATGGAAGAAGAAGACACCGATGTTGAAAGGGGTCATGCCCATGATTCTGACGAGTCAGATGAAGAAGAAAATGCAGAGGAGGTCCCGAATCCTGCATGGTGGAATCATGACTTTTCATCTGCAATGACCGTGAATGATGGACATGATTCAGGTTGGCAATATCACCAGAACAATATTGCAACGGGTGCTATGTATCCGAACAAGCAAGCCCTAAAGGATGCAATAATTAATTGGGCAATGTCCACGCAAAGGGTTTTCACAGCTCAGGTGTCCAGTCAGAAATTCCTGACAATGGTATGCAAGAACGCAGATTGTCCCGCCAGGGTGCACGGCTTTCTCCCTAAGTATGGCACAAGTTGGGTGATAAGTGACTTAGTTAATCACACTTGTCTTATTCCCTGCATCCCTCAAGATCATGCCAACCTTTCATCCACGCTTATTGCGCGGTTGTTTTATGATGAGATAGTGCAGGGCAAAGCTATGGAAGTGAAGGCAGTCCAGACAAAAGTCTTCGCCAGGTTCAAGTACAGAATTTCTTATGGAAAGGCTTGGAGGGCTAAGCATGCGGCGCTTGAGAGGAGATTTGGTTCTTATTTTGATGCATATGACTCTGTTGTCCAGCTCCTCCACACCCTGCAGCAGCGGAATCCAGGCACCTATATTGATATCCAAGACATGTTCATGCCAGAGTTCCCAACTGTGAGGGTGCTGCATCGTCTCTTCTTTTCTTTCGGTGTATGCATCGAAGCTTTCAGGCATTGCCGACCGGTGATATGTGTTGACGGTACTTTCCTCACAGGCAAGTACAAGGGTCAGATCCTGACAGCCATAGGTCAAGACGGCCAAAATCAAGTCGTCCCACTCGCATTTGCTTTTGTGGAGAGTGAGAACATTGAAAGTTGGACATGGTTCTTCAGGCAGTTGAAAGTATCAGTTGTGAAGGAGAAGCCCAATGTGTGCATCCTTCATGACAGGCATGCAGGTATACTCAGTGCGATAAGGACACTAACAAACCCAGGCCCTGAGGAACAAGTTCCATGGCAGGACTTGCAGAGCCGTTGGTGCATGCGCCATCTGGGGGCTAATTTCTTCTCGCATTTTAGAAATAAGAACCTGATGAATCTGTTCAAAAAACTCTGCAAGCAGAACCAGTTATGGAAGTACAATTTGATACGCGACATACTTAATGTGTGCACGCAGAGACACGTGAGGGACAGGAAAGCTGCAAGAGATGCAGCGGTGAGGGCACATGTTGAAGCAGTAGCTGCACAGTTGGCAACAGGAACAACGGCCGTGGAGGAGGAGCCTGTTGGGCTATGTGACTTGCCAGGTTTTGACCCACCTGGTACTAGGAGAAGGCTTGGGAGGTCGATTAAAACCTTCGAGCAGTGGATAGAGCATGAGCCTCTGGAGAGGTGGTCTTTGCTACATGACACACATGGAGCAAGGTACGGTGTCATGACAATGAACCTCGCGGAAACATACAATTTTGTCCTCAGAGGAAACCGGGCATTGCCACTTACAGCTATCGTTGAGGGTATTTTCTATGGCACCGTTAAGTATTTCAGAGATAGACGTCAAAAAGCAGAGCAGCATATCTTCAACAACCCGAATACACGGTATTGTGAAAGAGTCACAAAGTATATGGACAACAAGATGCAAAAAGCTAGGTCACACACTGTAGTCGCCATCGGTAATCAAGAAAGAAGGTTTGAGGTCCGCTTAGCCAACAACAAATTTGGATGTGCGAATGAGTTGAGGACGCATGAGGTGAAAATTGGTAATGAAGCATGGCCAACGTGTGAGTGCACATGCAACAAACCGAAATTGCTTCACCTACCTTGCTCACATGTACTTGCTGCTTGCGGGCAGCTTGGAATGGACGCAATATCGTTTGTGTCTCCATTTTTTCTGAAAGAGTCTGTCCTCAATACCTGGACCGGTGAGCTGATGGGTTTTCGATCAATGGGTAATTTCAACACCGTAAACCCCGCTGAAAGGCGCTACATTCCAAACCCAGAGCATATGCGTACAAGTAGAGGCAGACGGCAGTGTCAGCGCATCAGGAATGATATGGATGAATCTGAAATAGGAGGTCCGACTAGGCAATGCATTCTATGCAATGAATTTGGCCATAGGGATACTAATTGTCCCACTTTCGTCACTGGGCGTGGACGAGGCAACCGGGGAAGAAGAGGAGGTAGAGGCAGTAGAGGAGTAAGGGCGAGAGGAAGAAGCTAAGATAGCAGTAGTATGTTCTGAATTTGTATTAAGTGTGGCACTATGTTCTGAATTTGTATTAAATGTGGCACTATGTTCTGAATTTGTATTAAGTGTGGCACTATGTTCGGAATTTGTATTAAGTGTGGCACTATGTTCTGAATTTGTATTAAGTGTGGCACTATGTTCTGAATTTGTATTAAGTGTGGCACTATGTTCTGAATTTGTATTAAGTGTGGCACTATGTTCTGAATTTTCATTAAGTGTGGCACTATGTTCTGAATTTTTATTAAGTGTGGCACTATGTTCTGAATTTTTATTAAGTGTGGCACTATGTTCTGCATTTTTATTAAGTGTGGCACTATGTTCTGAATTTTTATTAAGTGTGGCACTATGTTCTGAATTTTTATTAAGTGTGGCACTATGTTCTTAATTTTTTATATGCAGGAATGTCGGGAATGTGGTTGTTGAATGGGGACATTGATAGGGGTCATCGTGCTGCGATATGGTCTAAGCGCAAGCTTGAGCCTCTGGTCACTCGTCCTCCTAAGGAAAACTGGATGATACATCGAGGATGGCTTCAGCGGTACGTGCTTTGTTAATTTGCACACTGACATGCATATTAATGGGAGACACTAACCGAAATGTTCTCTGATGAAGGTTGAAATGGGCCGGCCTTTTACCTTTCGCGCGTCTGGTTGAGTCTATCCCGGGTGAGAAACGCCTCGCCATCGACGGGTCCTTGCTGAGCTGCTTAGTGGACCGTTGGAGGCCAGAGACCCACACGTTTCACTTCCGATGGGGAGAGATGGCCCCTACTCTGGAGGATGTGTCACTTTTGCTCGGACTACCGTTGGCAGGTCATGCCATAGGACCGTTGGACGCACCGGCTGGTTGGGAGCAAGCTCTTACACAACGTTTTCATGGTGTTTTTTCGGATGCTCCGGATCCGGTATGGGAGCATCACGGACCTAAGTATGAATGGTTGCTCAATTTCCGGGTAATTTCCCCTACCTCTTATCTTCAAGTTCTCGTGCATATAGTTTTACAGAAAATAATTGCGGCTTACTAAAACTTTCTCTTTGCTTAATGCAGATCCAGAACTTCCGGGCGCCGTTGACTGCGGAACAGATCACTCGGAGCCTGGAGGCCTACTTAATGTGGCTTTTCGGCAAGGTGATGTTCACGGAGAACCATGTCACCACTATTAGCGCGCTCTACATCCCTATGGCACTCGAGATAGCGAGCGCTCAGACGGCGGATGATATCAGACAGAGGAGTTGGGGTTCGGCGGTCTTAGCGGCTACATACCGAGGTATGTGCAACGGTTGCCAGCTTACATCGAGAAAGCCAGCCCTTCTTGGATGCCCTCTATTCCTACAGCTGTGGTCATGGGAGAGGTTATCTATAGGGCGACCAGATGTACGTGTTCGTGAGCCT
Organism: Triticum aestivum; assembly: GCF_018294505.1. Lineage (NCBI taxonomy): Eukaryota > Viridiplantae > Streptophyta > Magnoliopsida > Poales > Poaceae > Triticum > Triticum aestivum. Next base: position 21,697,399 of record NC_057804.1, on the reverse strand, counting down.
ATAGACACCATGTTTGATGTTGACGGCATCGACATGCCTACTTTCGGTCTGTGTTGGACACGTCGCGAGGTATGCACCATTTTGTAGTTTAATGCAACTTTTTTCTGCCCAAGAGATAGTTCGATGCTAGCGGATACTAAATTTTGTTTTCTGCAGAGACGCTTTGCTAGTGATCAGACCAGGAAGGCATACACAGCATTGAACGAGCAGTTCGATGCATACACCGGGGTCATCTGGCAGCCCTATACGGAAGCAGCCATACAAGCGAGATACCCTGGTGGTATATATGTGCTATGCACAAGGGACCGAGATTACTGGATGACAAAATCAAAGATCATCTTTGATGTCTTTGTTGAGGAGATGGCACAACAGAGGGTTATGAGGCAATTTGGTCTTCTGCAGTTGGAGCTGCCTCCCCCTATAGAGAACCCGGTGCCAGCACACATCCACAGGTATTAACCAGTTTTTCAATGTTGCATTATCTTTCATAGTACTCCATTCGAAGCTTTAGGTAATTGTTGAACACACACCACAATTTTAGGACGACAAGGAAGGGCATGAACAGGACAACTGCTGACTGGCTAGGTAGACTAGAGCCGTATGTTATAGAATGGGAGACAGCAAACACAAATCTATGGCACGAGAATCACAATTTTGATCTCAATGAATTCAATCTCTATTTGCGGCGCTACATGACCGGAACACGGTTACGCATCATTGAGCACTCCCACCCAGAGGAGATACCGGATCCTACTCCGTGGGATATGTACCCGAGCTATGACACTTCGGGCTCTAGGCAGTACGCGGTAAGATATATTTTCTTTAAGTAATGTTGTCACATACTTTGATGTGCAAGAGACAGACATTATTAATCGTCATGGAAATTTACAGGCTTCCTTGACGCACGATATCTACAACGACGTGACCACCTTTGGACGATCACTGTCGTCTGGACCTCTTCTTCAGCACCGTCCACTGCTATAGCCCTTCTTGGAACGAATTCAGAACAAGATACGGACTGTGTACGAGGCTATCACGTGCACCCGGAGAACCGACGTTGTTCAGCACCAGCAGCAACAGACGCGTCACTCCACGCACCGACATCAACCACGTCCACGTCTAGCACTTCAGCCGACAACCAGGCCACCCCGTCCTGATCAACCTGGCAGTTCAACGTGGCAGCAACCACAGCACTATGGTCCCACGTCGAGCTTCGTGTTTTCTCCACAGCCACAGCAACACGGTCCATCGTCGAGCTTCGTGTTTTCTCCACAGCCACAGCAGCACGGTCCCTCGTCTAGCTTCGTGTTTGAGCCAGAGCAGCCGTCACAGCCAGCAGGTATGTGTCTTCATATTTATTGTTTTCAATATTAATAGACGCGACCCCATTCTTCATGATGAAACGTCGCGCAGGAGCCTACGGATATCAAGCGTCTATGTCGGCATCACATGATACGTGGGGGAGTGATCAACATCCCGAGGAGAACATACAGGCTCAGATGTCGCAGCACACCCAGTGGATGAACATGTATTCGACTCCTCCACCAGGCCCCACACAGGATACACAGCATGACCAGGTAGAGTCTGAGATTCCTCCTCGTCACATTAGGCCACCCGACAGGTGGGGATGGTCGCCGCTTCCAGATCCGCCTCCCCGCCAGGCCAGACGTCGTCACTGACGCTTCTATCTATCAGTAGAGACTACCATCTATTTATGTGTGAGACTTATGTCTATTCTATGTATGAGACAAATGACTATGTACTTATGTATGAGACATATGACTACTCTATTTTAGTACTCTGTTATCCGAACTACACGATCATATTTAGATAGAACATAATGCTCATACAACAACACATTACAAACAACTGGATAGAACTACATCTAAATTAAATGGTACGTACGACTGAACTCACAACATACATCATAATAACTACATGAAGTCATCATCGTCATCCTCGATCGATGCAGAACTCTTGCCCTTCGACGACGAAGAACTCTTGCCCTTCGACGATGCAGAAACCTTGCCCTTCGATGATGAAGAACTTTTGCCCTTCGACGATGCAGAAACCTTGCCCTTCGACGATGAAGAACTCTTGCCCTTCGACGATGAATAACCCGTAAGCGGCGGCATGAAGATATCATCTTCATCCTTGCTCTCCTCAGTCCATAAACATGGATTATTTGCTGCAGTCCTTCTAAAAGTTTCACTCTTCGGCACCACTACCTTCTTCCACCTTTCATCCAACCTAAGAAGTTCTTTACGTACCTCCTCATAGGTCCTTTCAGGCCACCCAGACCTACGTAATTGGTGAGCCAACTCATTCATTATGGTGTCACTACCGGTGAGTTCATCCCATGGAACTATCCTATTGTCCATCCTGAAATCAGTAGCTAGCCTCAGAAGAGTCGCGCTCATCCCAGGGTGAAAAGTACGATCGAAAGGATAATGGGACATCTCAACTACACTACACTGGAATGCTTATCCACCTCCGTCTGAAGGGGGTTTTATAGGTAGAGAGGAGAAAATGGCGGGAAAGAACGACAGCAGTATGGCGGGAACATATGGCGGGAAACGGGTGGCGGCAAAGAGTTGGCGGGAACATATGGCGGGAAACGGGTGGTGGCAAAGAGTTGGCGGGAACATATGGCGGGAAACGGGTGGCGGGAACGAGCTGGCGGGAAAATATATCATAGTTTTTAAAGAAAAAATCGTACGGGGCAAAAAAACTGTAATGTGGTATGCATGCACCAGTCGGCCCACAGCAGGCCAATTAGTCCCTGTCGTCCCACAGCAGGCCAATTAGTCTCTGTCGGCCCACAGCAGGCCGACTGGACTTGATCTGATGGCCGACAGCCCAATCGGCCTGCAGCAAGCAGATAGGATCCCAGTCGGCCTGCTGTGGGCCGACTAGGACCACTCGGCCTGCTGTGGGCCGACGGTGTATTATTTTTGAAAATAATTTTTTGCGTGTAATATTTGTGCAATTTAATAAAAAAATGTATTATTTAAAAAAAATTAGCATGGAAAAATTCCTAAGCTATGAACCCAATGACAAAGGATGAAGGATTGTACTATTATTGCCTCCTCACACAATTTTCTTTATATGTAAAGATGAATGATTACACTTGTTAAATGTGTTTGACACGAGAAAAATCTTATATGCACTCCGTGAGAAGGGAAGAGGAGGTGTTTGATTTCTCTCATGCGCCGGGGAAAAAGAAAAATGCGGGCGTGCCAGTGTACCGTAGTACACAAAGAAAAGTGATATGGGAAACAAGTATTTCATTTATCTCTTTGGATGAACAAAATTACAAGATCCCATAAAAAAATGGTTGCGCTTCGTGGCCTACTAGCGCGGCCTGGCTCACTATGGCGATGTGCGGTCTCCTGGTTCCCGGGGCCTCGAAAAGCTCCCGGTTAATTACTCCCGCGGGTTGCTCCGCGAGATACCTCCGATTAAGCCGTGTGGTCGTCTTCGTCATCTTCGCTTCGCGTTCTCCATGCATGATGATGGTGGTGTGGGTGTATGGTGTGGGCGGCGGCAAAGTCCGTGTCCTCGTCGGTACACGTGCCGCTCAAAACATGGCTTTGGGCTGGCCATGTTCGCCCTCGCCGTCGCGCCTTGTCGGTCTTGACAGCGTTGATGTAGTCGGTGTTGAAGTTGCATGGGTCCTGCTCTGCTCGGCCTTCTTGATGATGTAGCGGTTTCGTCGGGGTACGCAAGGGGTTCGCCTCGCCGGAGTACTCTTATGGAGACCGGCGTCGGTGTAAAACCAACACTCGCTCATACCGGCATAGCCGGTGTGGTTGGTGCCTCGTCTCGACTAGACGCCGAGGTTACGACAGTCTGTGAAGACAAAGACTCCGTCTCACGACACCGTGGAAGGTAACATCTTAGAGGGGCATGGTGGATGCCTCTTCTTGGCTAGACGCCGTATTCGGTGGTCTGCCAAAACAAGGATCACGCCGCCCGTACGACAACCGAGACCTGATGCAATGAAGGGTGCACCTCGTCTCGTTTGGACGCCGTGTTCGCTGGTCCAACAAGACAAGGGCAAAGCATCGCGGTGCCGAAGAAAGGTGACATCATGGAAGGGCGTGGTTGATACCCCGTCCTAGCTAGACGCCGTATTCGGTGGTCTGCTAAGACAAGGGGCACGCTGCCTCTACGCCGAGATCTGTACGCCATAAAGAGTGCACCTCGTTTCGGCTGGACGCCGTATACGGTGGTCCGCAAAGACAAAGGAAACACATCGCATGATCATGGTAAGGGTCGGAGAAGACGTGTCATCGCATAGCACCATCTTCTTCGTATCGCGGGCTCCGTGTTGTGGGCAGAACCGGGGCGTGTGTCATCTTCATGGACTCCGCGTCGCGGGCTTCGTCTTGATGAGGTAGACATCGGTGGTGTCGTCCTGCGAGCTCCACGCCTCCGTCCACCGCAGCACCAGCTTGTTGATGTTGATGATGGACTCGTCTTGGCGAACTCCGCGCCTCCATCCTCCATGGCACGGTGGCGGCATCTTCGGGCTCCACGCCTCCGTCCTCTATGGCGCCAGCTTGATGAAGAAGACGACGGGCTTCGTCCTAGCGAGCTTCGTCTCGCCATCCTCTGTGGCACGCGGCGGCATCCATGCGAGCTCCACGCCCCTGGGCTCCAGCTTGACGAAGTAGACGACGGGCGTCATCATAGCAAGCTCCGTCTCGCCATCCTCCGTGGCACGCGGCGGCATCCCTGCGAGCTCCACGCCTCCGGGATCCAGCTTGACGAAGTAGACATCGGTGACATCCCCAACGGGCGCCACGCCTCCGTCCTCTAGCTCCAGCATGACGAAGTAGATGGGGGGCGCTCTCCTTGTGAGCTCCTCGTCACGATCCTTGTGGCACTGGGTTGATGATGTTGATATTGACGTCGTCTTGGCGAACTCCATGATGCCATCCATCGCGGCACGGCGGCGGTATCCTCGCGAGCCTCCATGGCGCCAGCTTGATGAAGTTGACACTGACGTTGTCTTGGCGAACTCCGCGGCGCCATCCACCGCAGCAACGCGGCGGCATCCTCGCGAGCTCCATATCATGTTCTTCATGGCATCGGCTTGGTGGAAGATCGGCTTGTCTCCAAAGGCGGCCACCACGAAGGAATCCAACAGGCTACGCCCGGCAGCACCACCGCTCATCTGCAAGCTTACGAGATAACACAAATTTGATTATACGTTAGATAGTTGAAAGGGTGTAGATGCATGGCTTGTTCTTCGTCCGGCGCACGCATTCCTGCCACGAGCGCATCCACAGAGCCGACGTGCGTCCCGTGGCCGTGTCTTCCACAGGACCTCCTCAACGCAGCTGTTGGCCGGGTCTCCACCTGGGTACACTGCCCTCTTTCTCCTCATGTCTCTTGCTGCTAGGTCTCGCTACATATATATTGGTGGCCGCGAGGGTATGAGCTGAGCGCCGTACACGCACGGGTTGCTTGATTGGAAAGATGAAAACTTTCCATCTCAAGCTCTTTTTTCCATTCTTAATTTTCCTTTCCAAAACACTGCTATTCTTGCTTTGCACGGCTGCACCGAAGAAGGCAAATAATTGATACATACCTTGTTTCATCCACGCATGCAATGATTCATCAAGTCGGATGCCTTTCTTTCCAAATTCTTGTAAACTTACGATTGCACACATCCCGTAATCTCATGTACTCTACGTATTTGAAGGTTACTCACATTGCCGGTTGGCCGTTGGATACCTGAATACGTTCTATGCAAAAAAGAAAAAGATACCTGAATACGTATTGACGCTATGTATAGCTGCGGGTATTCATATTATCATATACATACGCACGCGAGCTTGCTGGCCAACCGACACATCCGAATACGTACACGTATAGTGCAACGTAGAAAGTATAGGCCACGCCAAGAGCCTTGTTACGTGCATGGCAAAATTGATGCATGCATGCAGTACGTAGGACACCATACCAGCTGCCATGCATGCATGTGTTGGGCCAGGGAAAACATCAATTAGTTATGCATGTATCTGTGCACGTGTGTCCATATAATCTGCATTTAGAATTCATCCAAAAAATAAAAATTTATGTGAGTCCTTATAAATAATTAAAAAAAAAACTCATCGAACAAAATGTAACTCCCTCCGTCCCATAATATAAGAACGTTTTTGACACTAGTGTAGTGTCAAAAATGTTCTTATATTATGGGACAAAGAGAGTACATGTGAAGATATCATTTTTTGTGTAATATCATCACGTGATTCAGCTAATTAGATTTCACTCTATGATCTTTGGCTTCAATGTGTCTTGTGTCAAAGTTGTCATAAGTTCTCCCCTTCATGACCAAAACATAGTCTCTTATTGGTTACGTTATTCGTTGCAATGGGATTTTGTCAATGTATATGCTCATGTAGCATTACAAAATTTGGCTCCCGTGGCAAAGCACGAGCACATACCTAGTCAGTACGCAAACGAATATCCCATCGTATAAACAACACATTAGTCGGTCCTTTCATAACTCATTGTTTCATCAGGGGCAACAAGTACAAGCGTAGCACATCCGCGGCCAATTGTTCGCATATGCTTGGTAAAACCATCCAGTATTTTAGTGCACATTCCATAAAAAAACACGTACGAAGGAAATAGAATTAAGATCGGAGTAGGCTGTTACAATTATCTTCTTTAAGCATTCATGAACATATATAGGTTACAAGTAATTTAAAACACACCCTATATATATTCTCTACACAGTTAATTCTTTTCAAATATATCTCCCGTCCAGCATGGTGTGTAGGGGAAAACACTTCCTACACACTGTACAAGTAACTTGCCCAAGTCTTGCACTTTCAAACTACTAAAATCAAAAGCAACTACCCTCGCTTGTGTCCGTAGGAAGACAATCTCTTTGTATGGATGAAATCCAAGGAAATGAAGCTCTCCCAAATTCATATCGTCAGATTCAACCTTCTCTTCAGCCGCAAGGATAATACCATTGTCGAAGTCCCATTCATAGTTATCTTGCGTTGGTGCTTCCTTAACATCTTCATCACAATCACCTTTCTGCAAGATCCACGGTCCTTGGTTTTCATCACGAGAAAACCAAGAAAATTTTGCCACCGCTGCCGCAAAGTTGATGTCATTCTTTAGCACCCACTCCCATTTACCACATGAGTCAGTAAGCGACCAAATCTGAAGTCCCCCCCAGATATCATTATAAATCAAAGTGCAGTACACCCCCTTCTTTGATTTCCCTAGATGAAGATTGGTAGAATCTTCCATTTTACTTCCTGTTGGCGATTTAATCACTTCATACGAACCGTCCGATAAAGTTATGCTGCAAACATATCAGATGGATGAAGATAAGATGCATGTTAAGAGATACTTACTAGTACTTGTGCTCGATAATGCAGCACATATTTGATATAACCAAACTTATAGAAGGAAATATCAACATTGAAAATCCAAAATTAAGTATCATCAGGTCCATCACAAAGTGTAAATTTATATTTTATTTATTAAATGATTTAGAATATGTAGTTTAGATTCTATACAAACTTGGTCAAACATAAACATGTTTGATTTTTTTCAACACTAAATATGCACTAGCTATGTTGTGAAACAGAGAGAGAGTAGTCCGATGAGATGAGTTTCATGTTGTAAAAACAAATAACATAATTGAAGTGATGACTAGGGCGTACCGTAAAATGGAGTCATTTTGACAATGCACATAGATGGCTCCTTTCCAGTAGACGGCGTAACGGTGTACAAAATCCCTATATGGCTCCATGTCGGCGATGGTCCCCGCAGCCTCTCCTCTGCGGGCCAACGACCTCTCCTCCCATCTCCATGTCCTTGAAGAGAAGACTTGTATTGCGTAGGCGGAGGGCGGCCACTCGGATTCCTCCGTGAATATTGTTGTTGGGCAATCAACAAGACCGTAGGGGACGCAAGGAATATGGAGCACGTCGTAGTGCGGCGACACGGTGGGGTCATAAATAAGGCAGATGTCGTCGTAGAAGTCCTCCATCCCGGTGCACCGGGGCGGGGGCGGAGGCAGACGCACCCATTGCTGAGTCGCCGGGTTGACCACGAGGTGGTTCCAAAGCAAGAGAAGCCCGTTGCAGTGATTCTCGATAAACGAACCCTCGTCGTTCTCGACATAACCAAGGCTTGCGTCCCCGATCCTGTGCTTTGTGAACGGGTTTGCGAAGAGCTTTGGTGGGTCCGGGCAAAGCTCCTCCATGAAGAAGATACCGTGGAACGAGAGCGGGAGGAGGTCCGTCCGCAGCAGGCGGTAGTCGTCGATGATGGCGCGCCAGGCTTTGCAGACACCACGGGACATGGCAAGGCTGCGCGGCGCGAGATAGCCGAGGACGCAAGCGAGGATGTCGGCGGGCAGCAGCTGCGCCGCCACCAGGTCCATGGGTTGATCGGTGCGTATGGCCCCTCCTTGCTCTCGGAGAGGTTTGGTATGGACGTACGAGAAGTATGGCCTTGCAACAGATATAGAGATCGATGGAGGGACTAGCCCGCCCTTTCAAAGAGATGCGTATTTATTTACTGTGTAGAGGAGAAGCGATGTTCCGTTATTGGGTTATATGAGTCCGAGTCGGGCTGGCCGTAGGCCGTGCGTGCGGGCTCCAAGCAGAACCTAATCCGAGCACAAGCTGCATCAACGAGTAGAGCGCGCGTGTACGTCGCGTCATGACTGGCTGGAGCGTGGAGGATGGATGCATGCCCACGACGTTTTGCTTATCTCTACTACTTAAAAAGTACGATAAAGTTCTCATTTCACTTTTTTTCCCGTCACCCCTTCGTCTAACCTTTCATATATACTTCCTCCGTTCCAAATTACTTGTCTTAAAAATGGATAAAAATGGATGTATCTATAACTAAAATACATCTAGATACATCCATTTCTGTGACAAGTAATTCCGAACGGAGGAAGTATATATGATAATCAATCATCTTAATTTACTTACCTTCTGAATCAATTACACTTTTATTTACTTACCAAACTTCTATTCAAAATATAAAGTAATTCACAGAAAGAATTTGATGAACATTCATTTACACAATCGCATTAATATTGATAAGTAAAACACAAGCTAACGTACTACTCCCTTCGTTCCATAATGTAAGACGTTTTTTGACACTATACTAGAGTCAAAAAACTGTCAAAAAACATCTTACATTATAGGACGAAGGGAGTAGAATATTTATATCTCGTTGTAACGCACATGCATGTTCTAGTATAAATTAAACACATGTACGAGACATACATCTCTCTCTCGGCGTCGTCGCGGAAGATGGTCCCTAATTTGAAGGCGGAGCCAGGCGCCGGCCGGCCGGTCGCGTCCCAATCAGGCCACAAGAAACCGTTGGATCTGTTAGAACAATTTGAGACGCATATTCGGTCTACTGAGGACCAAATAATCACATGAGTACGACATTGAGATTTGTTAATGAGGTATACCGACATGGCTACGTCCCAGGGCAATGACTACGAACACTCCTCTTGATGACACCGTCACCGGGCATCGACACACGCCTATGCTTTTATGTTGGCATATGTTACATAGTGTGTCTATCCCTAAATTATATAAGAGGTTTGGGGTACAAGTGTCCTACTCGAACACAACTCGTACCCTGTGTGCACACAATACGACTTCAAGTCTAACTATAACCTACCTTGTCCAAATAGTCGACACAATTCCAGCAGGATCTGACACAGTCGCTTCTTCAACCTTGTCCCGAACAAAAGAATGCACAGGGAAAAGAAAACAAAGCAGCGCCTCCCCTCACGCACGTCCACCACCGTCGACGCTGCTCACCAGCGCCACCGTCGCTTGTTCCCAGCATGGCCCTCCCCCCTGTACAGCGCCTCCCCTCACACACGTCCACCACGGTCGATGTTGCTCACCAACGTCATCGTCGTTATTTGAGACGAAGTGCATCTTGGTGGTTGGTTCCTGCTAGTTTTCCCACTTAAATGTAACTTCATTTTTATGTAAAAGGTAGAGATTGTCTGCCTTAATTGTTGTTCTGCGCATAACAACATACGTTGTTCCCTTTGTTATAGGTATGTTACTTGCCCGAGATTCGATCGTCGGTATCTCAATACCTAGTTCAATCTCGTTACCAGCAAGTCTCTTTACTCGTTCCATAATACATCATCTCGCAACTAACTCATTAGTTCCATTGCTTGTCAGGCTTAAGTGATGTGCATTACCGAGAGGGCCCAGAGATACCTCTCCGACAATCGGAGTGACAAATCCTAATCTCGAAATACGCCAACCCAACATGTACCTTTGGAGACACCTGTAGAGCTCCTTTATAATCACCCAGTTACATTGTGACGTTTGGTAGCACACAAAGTGTTCCTCCGGTAAACGGGAGTTGCATAATCTCATAGTCATAGGAACATGTATAAGTCATGAAGAAAGCAAATAGCAACATACTAAATGATCAAGTGCTAAGCTAACGGAATGGGTTAAGTCAATCACATCATTCTCCTAATGATGTGATCCTGTTAATTAAATGACAACACATGTCTATGGTTAGAAAACATAACCATCTTTGATCAACAAGCTAGTCAAGTAGAGGCATACTAGTGACACTCTATTTGTCTATGTATTCACACATGTATTATGTTTCTGGTTAATACAATTCTAGCATGAATAATAAACATTTATCGTGATATAAGGAAATAAATAATAACTTTATTATTGCCTCTAGGGCATATTTCCTTCACCAAGATGGGATCTCGTGGGTACAGAAGGTTGCGGCGGTGGAATTAGGTTTTTGGCTCCGTCTCTGATCGTTTGAGAGTACGTAGGTATATATAGGAGGAAGAAGTACATCGGTGGAGCTTCGTGGCCCCACGAGGGTGGGGGCGTGCCCTGGGGGGGGGGGGGGTAGGCGCGCCCCCCTACCTCGTGCCCACCTCGAAGCTTCCTTGGCGTAGGGTCCAAGTCTCTTGGGTCATATTCGGCGAGAAAATCACGTTCCCGAAGGTTTCATTCCGTTTGGACTCCGTTTGATATTCCGTTTCTTCGAAACTCTAAAATAGGCAAAAAAAACAGCAATTCTGGGTTGGGCCTCCTGTTAATAGGTTAGTCCCAAAAATAATATAAAAGTGGAAAATAAAGCCCAATATGGTCCAAAACAGTAGATAATATAGCATGGAGCAATCAAAAATTATAGATACATTGGAGGCGTATCAAGGGGCGGCGGCCATAGGGGAACCCTAGATGGGTTTGGGCACGCCCACCCCTAGGAAACTTACCCCCCAAGCCGGAAGGGGCGGCTTCCCTAGGGGAGGCGCCCCCACCTCTCCAGGTTAAGTGAGAGGGGTTGGGAGGGGCGCGCAGCCCCTTAGTGGGCTGGTGTGCCCCCTCCCCTTGGCCCATAAGGCCCCCAACGCTTGCCGTGGCCTCCGAAACACCTTTCGATCACGCTGGTCGTCATCCGATACTCCCAGAACAATTCCGGACTCCCATACCCTTCACCCAATATACCGATCTTCACCTCCGGACCATTCCGGAGTTCCTCGTCATGTCCAAGATCTCATCCGGGACTCCGAACAACCTTGGTAACCACATACTATTCCCATTACAACTCCAGCGTCACCGAACCTTAAGTGTGTAGACCTTACGGATTCGGGAACCATGCAGACATGACCGAGACACCTATCCGGCAAATAACCAATAGCGGTATCTGGATGCCCATATTGGCTCCCACATGTTCCACGATGATCTCTTCGGATCCACGATGTCGGGGATTCAATCAATCCCGTATACAATTCCCTTTGTCCATCGGTATGTTATTTGCCCGAGATTCGATCGTTGGTATCCCCATACCTCGTTCAATCTCGTTACCGGCAAGTCTCTTTACTCGTTCCGTAACGCATGATCCCGTGGCTAACTCCTTAGTCACATTGAGCTCATTGTGATGATGCATAACCGAGTGGGCCCAGAGATACCTCTCTGTCATACGGAGTGACAAATCCCAGTCTCGATTTGTGCCAACCCAGCAGACACTTTCGGAGATGCCTGTAGTGCATCTTTATAGCCACCCAGTTACATTGTGACGTTTGATACACCCAAAGCACTCCTACGGTATCTGGGAGTTGCACAATCTCATGGTCTAAGGAAACGATGCTTGACATTAGAAAAGCTCTAGCAAACGAACTACACGATTTTGTGCTATGCTTAGGATTGGGTCTTGTCCATCACATCATTCTCCTAATGATGTGATCCCGTTATCAACGACATCCAATGTCCATGGTTAGGAAACCACAACCATCTATTGATCAACGAGCTAGTCAACTAGAGGCTCACTAGGGACATGTTGTGATCTATGTATTCACACATGCATTACGGTTTCCGGTTAATACAATTATAGCATGAACAAATAGACAATTATTATGAACAAGGAAATATAATAATAACCATTTTATTATTGCCTCTAGGGCATATTTCCAACAGGGCACCCCCCCGGCATCGTCTCACCACGAGCTAGCCCCACATTACCTCCCATCGACAACTCCACATCGCCCACTCCTTGCTCTCCACGTGGTCCGTTTTCGCCCATGGGACCGCCTCGCGCACCCATCTCCTCCTTGCTCACCCCATGCACCATTACACCCCCACCACCACCGCCTCTCCGCGCGATACACGTCGACACACCTGCCAACGAACACCAAATGTAGACACGCGCTAAATCCGGCTTTCACCTACCTAAGAAGGACACCAATCTAGATCTTAGGCCTGGTCCTCTATTTGTACCGTTGTAATGTGCATCTATAGCGTGCATATATACACTGCTAGACAATGAACCGAATATAGACGCAATCACACAATCCAACTAATATGATCCCTATTTGACGCAAAACACGTTATATAGGAGCTCCGGTCCAATAGAATGTCGGTTCCACAGGTTTGCTCATGAGAAAATCCTATATGCTGCATATTGCGGCAAATAGTCGTGCTTTCGCGTAGAACCGAGCTAGCGACATGATATATGGGCAGACCCATTTTAGCAGTCAGGTGCTCCCGATTTTCGTAACCTGTGAGAAGTTCATGTTCGGGTTTTTTCTGTTTTGGAAACCTTCAAGAAGGTTCCTGAACCATTTTTTAAATTTCATGTTGATTACTTTTACTTGTTTTTTTTTATTTTTTACCCTTTTTCTTATTTTATTTATCTTAAATTTGAAAATTTCAAAAAAGTTCACAATTTCCAAGTTTGTACAAAAAATTAAAATTTATTTAAAATTTCAAATTTTTGTTCATACTTATAAAAAAAATATTCACGTTTTTTTCAAACAAAATTTAAGTAAATGTTCGAAAATTCGATAAATGTTAGGAATTTCGATTTTTTTTTATTTTTTAAAGGTGTTCAGAATTTAAAAAATAATATGTTTTTCAAAAAAGTTCACGTTATCAGAAATTTTTTTGAGTTTCAATTAATATTCCAACTTTCAAAAAAATCATGGATCGAAAAAATGTTCCAATTTTTTTGATCAACTGTTCCAATTTATAGACTGTGCACATCTCGCTCCCGCTCTGTACGCAATTGACCGGTCCACCAGGACGCCGCCTATGCGCTGACGAACCAGATATCCAAACGCGTTTTTATTATCAGAAAAAGAAAAGATATCCAAACGCGTAAAGGAGTTAGCCATATCCCACCATCGACATATCTCGTTTATATTGAATCTCCGAGCAAGAACGCCGGCATCATCGTCCGTATCTGTTTCACAAGGAAGCCATACATACGCACCGATCAATATCCATGGCCCTGCTAGAGGCGCACGCTGACATCCTCGCGTGCGTCCTCGGCCATCTCGCGCCGCGCAGCCTCGCCGTGTCCCGCAGTGTCTGCAAAGGCTGGCGCGCCATTGTCGACGACTACCACCTGCTACGGACGGACCTCCTCCCGCTCTCGCTCCACGGTATCTTCTTCATGGAGGAGCTCTGTCCAGACCCACCAAACCTCTTCGCAAACCCACTCACAAAGCACAGAATTGACGACGCAAGCCTTGGTTATGTCGAGAACGACGAGGGTTCATTTATCGAGAATCACCGCAACGGGCTTCTCTTGCTTTGGAACCACCTCGTGTAAAGGGATGGAGGACTTTGGCAACGACGTGTGCCTTGTTTATGACCCCACCGTGTCGCCGCACTACGATGTGCTTTTTCTTCCTTGTGTCCCCTACGGTCTTCTTGATTGCGCAACAACAATATTCACGGAGGAATCGGAGTGGCCGCCCTTGGCCTACCCAATACAAGTCTTCTCTTCAAGGACATGGAGATGGGAGGAGAGGTCGTTGGCCCGGAGAGGAGAGGCTGCAGGGACCATCGCTGACATGGATCCATATAGGGATTATGAACACCGTTATGCCGTCTACTGGAAAGGAGCGATCTATGTGCATTGTCAAAATGACTCCATTTTACGGTATGTATTTGCGCGCTGGTCATTACTTTAATCATGTTAAAATTTTTTTGAAGAAGATGAAACTCATCTCATCGGACTAGTCTCTCTGTTTCACCACGTAGCTAGTGCATATTTAGTCTTGAAAAAAATTCAAACATGTTTACGTTTGACCAAGTTTGTAGAATAAACTACATATGTCTAAATCATTTAATAAATAAAATATAAATATACGCTTTGTGATGAATCTGATGATACTTAATTTTGGATTTTGAATGTTGATATTTTCTTCTATAAGTTTGGTTCTAAACATAGACATGCTTGACTTTCTAAAAATCAAATATGTGCTACATTATGGAGCAGAAGTAGTAGTATCTCTTAACAGACATCTTATCTTCATCCACCTGATATGTTTGCAGCATAACCTTAACGGATGGTTCGCATGAAGTGATTAAATCGCCAACAGGAAGTAAAATGGAAGATTCCACCAATCTTTATCTAGGGAAATCAAAGAAGGGGGTGTACTGCACTTTGATTTATAATGATACCTGGGGGGGACTTAAGATTTGGTTGCTTACTGAATCATGTGGTAAGTGGGAGTGGGTGCTAAAGAATGACATCAACTTCGCGGCAGCGGTGGCAAAATTTTCTTGGTTTTATGGAAAAAAAAACAAGGACCGTGGATCTTACAGAAAGGTGATTGTGATGAAAATGTTAAGGAAGCACCAGTGCAAGATAACTATGAATGGGACTTCGACAATGGTATTATCCTTGCGGCTGAAGATAAGGTTGGATCTGACGATATGAATTTGGGAGTGCTTTATTTCCTTGGATTTCATCCATACAAAGAGATTGTCTTCCTACGAACACAAGCGAGGGTAGTTGCTTATGATTTCAGTAGATTGAAAGTACAAGACTTGGGCCAGTTACCTGTACAGTGTGTAGGAAGTGTTTTCCCCTACACACCATGCTGGACGGGAGATATATCTGAAAAGAATTAACTGTGCAGAGAGGGAATATATACGGGGTGTTTCTTTTGAAGGAAATGTTCTTTTAAGGAATACCGGGTGTAGGGTGTGTTTTAAATTAGTTGTAACCTATATATGTTCATGAATGCTTAAAGAAGATAATTGTAACAGTTTACTCCGATCTTGATTCTATTTCTTTCGTGCGTGTTTTTTTTATGGAATGTGCATTAGAATATATTGAATGGTTTTACCAAGCATATGCGAACAATCGGCCGCGGATATGCTAGCTTGTACTTGTTGCTCCCAAACAAATAATAAATTATGAAAGGACCGACTAATGTGTTGTTTGAGATGCTTATTTATTTTGAGACGAAGAAAGTAGTAATTATCTGAATCACATCACAGAGAGATAGATGAGCGTTTAAGCAAAATGTTAGCATACTTAGAATATCTTCGTAGGTCTAGCATTGCTCCTCTGCATCAATTTCATACGTACTCTAAATATGGAGTCTCCGAGCAAGAGCGCCGGCGATCATATTCATCGCCCGTCGTCTCTGACTCTGATTCAAAAGGAAGCAGCAGCCGTACGCACCGATCAATCCATGGCCCTGCCTCTGCCCCTGCCCGACGACATCCTCGCTTGCGTCCTCGGCCGTCTCGCGCCACCCCAGCCTTGCCGCGTCCCGCTGCATCTGCAAAGGCTGGTGCGAGCCGACGGCCGCCGTCGGTTGCGGACGGACCTCCTCTCGCTCTCGCTCTACGGGATCTTTTTCATGGAGATGGACGTCCTCTGCGGGGACCCCCCAAAGCTCTTCGCAAACCCGCTGACGAGCCGCAGGATCGACGCAAACCTTGACTACGTGGAGGAGGATGTACGCATCAAGAATCACTGCGACGGGTTTCTCCTGCTCTCGGGCCACCTGGTGCTCAACCCCGCCACACGACAATGGGTGCGCTTGCCTCCGCCTCTGCTGTGGTGCACCGTGACCGGGATGGAGGGCTTCTACAACGTCGTCTGCCTTGCCTTTGACCCCACTGTGTCCCCGGACTTTGAGGTATTTATGAATCCTCGCGTCCCCTGCAATCTTGATTCCACGGAGACAATATTTACGGCGGAATCGGAGTGGCCGCCCTCGTCATGTGCAATACGAGGCCAAATTTCGTGTTTTGACCCTTTTGTGAAACAAAATCGAAATCTGACCCCAGTTTGATAACATTTCGGGATTTGACCCTTTTGCCTACCGCCAGGTGGCCCGGCGGTAGGATCATATAGCCTACCGCCTAGAGCTGCGGCGGTAGGAAACTTTTCCACGTCAGCAACGATAACGGCCGCCGTGCCCCTTCCGTCACACCCTACCGTCGCCCCACCAGGTGGTAGGTTGTCTGATTTGGAAGCACCAGTGCAACATAACTATGAATGAGACTTCGACAATGGTATTATCTTTGCGGCTGAAGATAAGGTTGAATCCGACGATATGAATTTGGGAATGCTTCACTTCCTTGAATTTCATCCATACAAAGAGATTATCTTCCTGCGGACACAAGCGAGGGTAGTTGCTTATGATTTTAGTAGATTGAAAGTACAAGACTTGGGCCAGTTACCTGTCCAGTGTGTAGGAAGTGTTTTCCCCTACACACCATGTTGGACGGGAGATATATTTGAAAAGAATTAACTGTGCAAAGAATATATATATAGGGTGTGTTTTAAACGACTTGTTACCTATATATGTTCATGAATGCTTAAAGCAGATAACTGTAACAGCCTACTCCGATCTTAATTCTATTTCCTTCATATGTGTTTTTTTAATGGAATGTGCATTAGAATATTGAATGGTTTTACCAAGCATATGTGAACAATCAGACGCGGATGTGCTACACTTGTACTTGTTGCTCCCAACGAAATAATGAATTATGAAAGAACCGACTAATGTGTTGTTTGTATTGACGGGACATTCGTTTATATACTGACTATGTATGTGCTCGTGCTTTGTCACGTGAGCCAAATTTTGTAATGCTATAGTAGCATATACATTGGCCTTATCCGGTGCGATTAGCCCCCCACCACTCGTTCCCCATCTCCCCGGCCACCCCTCCGCCCCACCCTCGACCCGTGCCGCCGCCCGATCCAGTGCTCCGCCCGCCGCCGCCTTTCCCTTCCCGTGCTCCGGCTGTCGCCGCCGCCCCACCCGCGCTCTGGCCTGCAGCTGCCCTTCCCTCGACCCTCCCCGCCGCCGCCCACCCACGCTCTGCCCCAGCCTCGTCGTCTCGTCCCGCGCCGCCGCCGCCCTTCCCTACACATCCTGTCAGGCGCCTCACATCCTTAAATGTTCTTAGCGCTCGGATCTGCTCAATGGCTTTGATCTTGTCGGGGTTGGCTTCGATCCCGCGATGGGACACAAAGAACCCAAGCAGCTTGCCGGAGGGAACACCAAATACACACTTCTCCGGGTTGACCTTTAGATTGATCTTGCGCAGATTATCAAATGTCTCTTCCAAATCCTGAATAAGGGTGGCCTTATCCTTGGTTTTTACCACAATATCATCCATATAGGCTTCTATGTTTCTGTGCAACTGTGGCTCAAAACCAATCTGGATTGCCCTTGCAAAAGTGGACCCGACACTCTTTAATCCAAAGGCATGCGGACAAAGCAGTACGTACCACGTGGGGTGATGAACGATGTCTTCTCTTCATCTTCCTTGGACATGAAGATTTGTTGATACCCAGAGTATGCGTCCAAAAATGAGAGCAAATCACAACCTGGAGTGGAATTCACAATCTGATCAATGCGCGGCAAAGGAAATGGGTCTTTCGGGCAAGCCTTGTTGAGATCTGTGAAATCTATGCAAAGTCTCCATTTCTCGTTAGCCTTCCGGACTACCAGTGGATTTGCCAACCACGTGGGGGTGCAATACTCCTATGACCAAACCAGTTGCCTCAAGTTTCTTGATCTCTTCCACAATGAACTGATGCCTCTCCAAGGCCTGCTTCCATACTTTCTGCTTGACAGGTCGGGCATGTGGGCAGACAGCAAGGTGGTGCTCAATTACCTCCCTGGGAACACCGGGGATATCAGATGGCTGCCAGGTAAACACATCGATATTCGCCCGCAGGAAGACAATGAGCGTGCTTTCCTATTTGTCATCAAGGGTGGCGCTGATAGTAAAGGTACCATCAACGCCAGCCAGCCATGCCGGGACCTTCTTCACTTGAGGTACAACAACCTTGGATCTTTTGCTGTTGGAGCACTCCGGCATGTTGTCAACGGGTGTCGTGCACTCGGTGGGGGCACGCTTCCCGGACTTCTTGCCGGAGGTCTTACAGCCTCTCTTCTTTTCTTTGCTTTCCTTGGCGGGAGATGCCGCTATCGCGGCCTCTGCCGCGACCGCATCCCGGTACATCTTGTCCACACAAATAATGGCATACTTCTCATCTGATGGGATGGTGATGACTCCCGGTGGCCCAGGCATCTTCAAGGTGTTGTAGGCATAGTGAGATGCTGCCATGAACTTAGCCAGGGTCGGGCGTCCCAGAATCCCATTGTACGGCAGGGGGAGATCAACCACATCAAACACAATCCTCTCAGTCCGGTAGTTCAGTTCTCCCCCAAACGTTACCGGCAGCGTGATCTTTCCCTTAGGACGGCTCCTGCCGGGATTAACTCCTTGAAACGTGTCGGTAACCTCTAACTTTTCTCCTATTTGAAGCTTGCCGATGACTGCCGGGGAAATCAGAGTCAACCCGGCCCCGCCGTCCACCAGCATCTCTATGACCTTGAGGTTGCAGATTGTTGGAGAGACCAACAACGGAAGCATCCTACCATAGTGGTGCGGCTAGGATGGTTCTCCTCGTCGAAGATGATGGGCGTACGGGGCCACTTGAGCGGCTTCCGGGCCTCTGGCGCTGGTTCCACGACATTGACTTCTCGCGCCCACCGCTTGAGCTGGCGGTGAGAAGCGTGCAAAGATGCACCTCGTCAATACATAGGGTGTCTGTGGCCTTCTGAAACTCTTGCTCACTGGTTTCCTCTTAATCCCCTCCATCACTCTCATCATTACAGGCTTCCTTCTGTCGACCTCTGGCGGGCTTTCCATGTTTCCGAAAGAGCTTGTCGGGGCGGTTTGCTTCACCACCTCGGCCCTTCCCGCCAGCAACATTCTGACATTTTTCCTTGTCATGCTTCTCATACTCTGCTTTCTACTACTTGACAAGCTGCTCAACCTGATAACACTCTTGAAGGTCGTGGCCCTTGGTCCGATGAATCTTGCAATACGACCCATCACCTTTCCCAGCTTTCTCGGCAGCAGCGGCTTCCCTGCAGTCAGTGCACACAGCAACTTCCTTGCCGGGGACATCTGCTTTGGCCTTCTTGCCGGTACTAGGCGTACCAGATCCTTCAACAGTCATCACTGCCTTATCTCTCCGCTTCTATCTCTTCTTCTGACTAGTTGATTCATCCTCATCCTCTAAATCAACATTGATGCAATCTTCCTCTCCGGGCAATCTCCTTCCCTCCTCCATCCAACCACACTTATCCACTAATGTGTAAAGCTCATTCACAGTCTTCGGCAACCGCACGTTCATCTTGGAACAGATGCAGCGGTTGCGCACATTGGACTAGAAGGCAGCTATTACGGCTGCCGGATGGATATTTGGGATATTTCTATGAGCTCTGCTGAATCTCTGTAAATACTTACGGAGAGTTTCTCCTTCCTTCTGCTGGAGAAGCTGCAAATCGTTGGGCCTGCCGAGTTCCTGATGGCCGCCAGTGAAGGCGCCAATGAACTCATGGCAGAGGTCGGCCCACGACGAGATGGAGTTCTCCAGTAGGTGCATCAGCCAAGACCTCACATTGGACTTGACAGCCAAAGGGAAGTAGTTGGCAAACACCTTCTCATCTCTTCCCCCGGCAGCCTGAACAACGATGGTGTAGATACTCAGGAACTCTGCTAGGTTCAGCCTCCTGTCGTACTTCTCAGGTATCTCTGGCTTGAACGTGCGAACAGACGGCCAACGGACTTGCCGCATCTCTCGTGTAAAGGCAGGGCTGCCAGCCTCGAAAGGTAGGCACCCGCCAACACTGAGCACGAGCTCGCCGACGTTGAGGCCATCGTACCCGTCAGTCCGGCGAAGGTCGTCGCAGCGTTGCTCGACGACGCGCGCGTCTCCCCTCCGCCTATCCTCCGGGGCTCGACGTTGGCCTGGACATGCTCGAGGGTCAGAAGAAGCCATCGAGACGTCGTTAGGGTCTTGATTCGATGGTGCTCGCTCTGGCTGTCGTGGCGGGGACTGCACCTTGGGGATGGCCCCTTTCGTACGGTCGGCAGCATGAGCTGTTGCTGTCGCTTGGGGAGGCTGCGGCGGGCTAGCTCGCCGCGAGCCCCCAGCTTCAGCGAAACCGAGTAGACTCTGGATTGTGGCATGCCATTCGTCCATGTTGCATGAGTACTGCGCCGATGCCGTCCTTGCACGCATTTGTCTCCAAGACAAAGGGCTATTGGAAATCGGGCACAACCAACACTGGTGCTGCCATCATCGCCTTCTTGAGCAGCTGGAAGGTTGTTTCTGCATGAGGTGTCCATTGGAAAACCGTGCCTTTCTTCAACAAGTCTGTCAGGGGTCGGCTAATCACCCCGTAGTGCTGAATGAACTTCTGGTAGTACCCTGTAAGCCCCAGAAATCCACGAACAGCACGGACCGATGTGGGTGTAGGCCAGGTTTGCACCGCTTCAATCTTTGCTGGATCGGTGGCCACTCCATCAACGCTGATGACGTGTCCGAGGTACTCTATTTTGGGTTGAGCGAATGCACATTTGGATCGTTTGATGACCAGTTCATTGTCACGGAGGAGCCGGAACACTTCACGTAGCCGACGAATGTGTTCGTCCAAGGTGGCAGTATGCACCAAGATGTCATCCATGAACGCCAACACCCCATGTCGGAGCAGAGGGCCTAGAACCTTGTGTATCACTCCTTGGAAGGTGCCTGGTGCGCGAGACAGGCTGAAGGGCATAACTAGGAACTCGTATAGGCCTTGATGCGTGCGAAAGGCTGTTTTAAACACATCTTCATCCGCAACCGTGATCTTGTGGTACCCGAAGAGCAGATCCAACTTGGTGAACCACTTCGCTCCTGCAATCTCGTTGAGCAGCTCATCTACCACTGGCATGGTTGCTTGTTCTTGATCGTGATAGCATTTAGCTGTCGATAGTCAACACAGAAACGCCATGTTTCGTCTTTCTTGCGAACAAGTAAAACTGGAGCAGCAAATGGGCTAGAACTCGGGCGAATTGTAGCCGCACGGAGCATCTCTTTAATTTCCCGCTCAATCTCATCTTTCTGCTAGGTGTGTAGCGATACGGTCTAGCAATGACTGGTTGTGCTCCTGGAATAAGAGGTATGGTATGGTCATCCATACGATAAGGGGGTAGCTTGGAAGGTACGCTGAAACGATGATCGAACTCCTACAACAGGGACTGCACCTCTGCGGGGATGTTTTCCTCCTTCTCATGTATGTGCACAGCTAACAACTCTTGTTCTTGGTGAACTTGCCTGACCTGCACTGCTGCTGGACTGCCCCACGACGTAACAACCCTTTCAATTTTCCCACGGAGACTGGCTTGCACTTGGTTGGTGTTGACCGAATCCCTTTTAGCGTAATTCGTCGGCCTTCATGTGTGAACCTCATCCACTTCTTGTACCAATGTACCCACATAGGACTGTGATTCTTGAGCCAATCAACGCCCACAATGAGATCACACTAGCCGAGAGAAAGAACTTTCATATCCTGGCAGAAGGTGTGCCCTTGAGTCCACCACGGCAACTGGGTACAATAGTGGAGCTCGCCAAGGTTTCCCCACCCGCGACGACGTAGGAGGCCGCTGGCATGGGCTAAGTGGGAAGCTGAAGCTCCTTTGTCAGTTTAGCATCCACAAAAGAATAGTTGGCTCCAGAATCAATCAGAATGAGGATGTTGCGCTTGCCAATCATGCCATGCAGGTGCATGGTTCTTCTTTTGACTGGTGATGTAGTGGATCTTGAATTGGTAAGCAACATCACATCTTCCTCTGAACTAGAATCCGACATGTGTTGCCGATCAGGAGGATATCCAGCTGCAAGATTTCCAGTTATTCCTCCCCAATGTGAAGAGGCACTTTGTCGGGGCATTTATGACCTCTTGCCCATGGTTCACCACACTTGAAACACAAGTTCTTGGCCTTGCTGTAAGCCCGTGGTGCCTCCAACTTTTCGGCCACCTTCCGCGGTTCCTCTGGTGCCGATTGGCGCTTGTTTCTGTCCCCATTATTTGATTGCTTGACAAACGATCGCTGGCTAAACTTAGAGCTATTGCATGCCTTGTCGTTGTCGAGCTCGACTTCGTGCAATAAGGCCAAACAACTAGCAGTATCGACATCCTCTAGTTGATGCAATATAGCAGCAGTACGAATTTCAGGACGAAGGCCTGCTATATATCTCTCAACAAAGAACACTTCCAATAGACATATGAAAGTTTCGCCCCTTTGTCCATCTTGCTCGAACGGGCAAGAAGATACAAAGCACATCTTGTTTCTGTGTCAGAAGGAAAAAGAGGTTTGGGGAAAGCTGGGGATGTACGAGGTAATTAAGAAAGCTTGTGTTACTGATCATGCGGGTGAGGCGGTTCTTGAATTTTTACTTCTTATGCCGCACTAAGAACTATCTATATTAGGTTGCTAAAATACAAGTGAATTAATCGCGATAACCGCCTGGTATTATGGTGGGAGAGATGCATGTTGGTTCATGAAGGGAAATCTCAAGATGTGAATCAGATTTCGATGGGGATTCGTGCTATAACTGCAAACTATGTGAATGCCCACTCCCCTAGTGTGACTAGTAGAAAAGAAGGATGGATCCGACCTCCTATGGGTTTTGTTAAACTAAATGTTGATGCTTCTTTTGACCACGATCTGCTCAGGGGCACGGCAGGTGCGATGCTCAGAGATGACAAAGGAAACTTCATTGCTGGCGGAAATTGGAAGATCGATTGGTGTGCTGATGTACTAACAGCAGAAGCGATGGCTCTTAGGTTTGGTTTAATTCTTGCACAAAAGATGGGATGCAATCGTCTTATTATTAACTCTGAAAATATGGAAGTCATTGACACAATGAAGAATGGAGGACAATTGGTGGGGGTTGCAGCGGCAGTATTCTAGGAATGCTACTTCATGGCATGCGATTTTCCGTTGACTAGATTTGTACATTGTAATAGGGTAGCTAATAAGGTTGCTCATGAACTTGCTAGGCTAGCGAAAGCTTCTTGTAAGTGCATCTAGTGCCACCCCTAGCTGGTTTTGGAGTATTGACGACAAACCTGGTTGAGGGACTAATGTGTTTGTGAGAATTGCAGGATAACACAGGTAGTAGTCCCTCATTGATTCGGTTTACCTACCGGAGATGGCCCCTAAAAATGTATGAAGACATTGACGACAGTGGTGGTATATGAAGATATTCAGATTGAAGACTATGGAGCGCGAAGACTTAGTCGTTTCGCTGTTTCCTTTTCTTCTTTGTCGAGTCATAGGAACCACCGTACTGTTAAGTGGGGTCCAAGTGAACAAAGTCAGAGTGACTGAAGTGATGCTCAACCAAAATCCTATGTCTTCGGGCGAAGACAATGAGAGCAAATCTTATCCAGAGCTGGATGAGTCAGCTTTGCTTGTAGCCCAAGTAAAGTTGTCGTGTGTGTTTGAAATCTGACCATTGGAACATGTGTCAGTTCCTTAGTGACACACGGTCATTTCGGACAAATCAGGTTCGGTTGCCTAGTGGCTATAAATAGCCCACCCCCTACACCATAAATTGGTGGCTGCTCAGAGTTAGTACACGGCTTTTGTCGTTTGAGAGCAACCCACCTCCGAAGCTTTTGAGAGAGAGAAATCCTTGCAAGGACAAAGCCCAAACACCCAGAGCCAAAGTGTGTTAGGCATCACTGAAGTCTTTCTGTTTGCGTGACTTGAAGACTTATTACACTTGAGGACTGTGAATCCTCCAGCCGGTTAGGCGTCGCGTTCTGAGCATCCAAGAGTCATTGTGGATCACCGGTGAATGAAGTCTGTGAAGGTTTGGAAGTCTACCTTGAAGACTTACCAGAGTAATTGGGCAAGGACTGGGTGTCCTTAGCTCAAGGGGAATAAGGTGAATACGTGGTCTTCTGAGTTGAATCTCAGCCTCCCTAACCAGACGTACAGTTGTCACAGCAACTGGAACTGGTCCAACAAATCATGTGTCCTCATCAAGTGACTGGTTCTATCCTCTCCCTCTCATTACTTACAGTTTGTCTTTGTGAAGTCATTGCCCGATTGCCGTACCTATTGACTTCATTGCTTGACTACTATTGTTGTTTGGCTTCATACTATATTCCATCCTGATCTTTACTACCTAGCTGCTATTAGTCTTCGTGATTTCACTTCATTACATATTGACTATGGCTTGCTTAGTGTAGTCTACCTTCCGCTGCATTTCAATATGTTCATTTCTATTGTTTGTCTTCAAAACTTCCATGTTTTGAAGACTTTCATAAAAATCACCTATTCACCCCCCCTCTAGTCGATAACTAGCACTTTCAATTGGTATCAGAGCAAGGTACTCCCTTGTTCTGTGTGATTCGGTTTAACCACCTGGAGTTTTAGCTATGTCGACTGCAGGGATAATCAAAGTCTCCGCTGCTTGCCCCGTCTTCGATGGAACTGAATATCCCTACTGGAAGAATAAGATGTGTATGCATCTTGAAGCCATTGATGTCGACCTCTGGTATGTCGTCAAGAATGGCGTTCCCAAGACTAGTGAAGGTGTCACTCCTACTGATGTCAAGAAGTTCGTTCAACTGAATTCTACTGCCAAGAACATCATCTGTGGTCATCTGACCAAAGGACGGTATGGCCGTGTGGGTGCTCTGGAAACGTCGAATCTAGTCTGGGACTGGCTGTCCAAGGTCAACGAAGGCGTCTCAACCCAGAGAGATCAAAGGGTCAGTGTTCTTCGCAACCTCTTCAACCGCTTCAAGAGAAACGACAATGAAAATGTCCAGCTCACATTTGATCGCCTCACCGACATCACAAATGAGCTTCGTGCTCTCGGCGCCACTGAGATTACCAAGCATGAAATGGTCAAGACACCACTGTTGGAAATATGCTCTAGAGGCAATAATAAATTAGTTATTATTATATTTCCTTGTTCATGATAATCGTTTATTATCCATGCTAGAATTGTATTGATAGGAAACTCAGATACATGTGTGGATACATAAACGACACCATGTCCCTAGTAAGCCTCTAGTTGACTAGCTCGTTGATCAATTGATGGTTATGGTTTCCTGACCATGGACATTGGATGTCATTGATAACGGGATCACATCATTAGGAGAATGATGTGATGGACAAAACCTAATCCTAAGCCTAGCACAAGATCGTGTAGTTCGTATGCTAAAGCTTTTCTAATGTCAAGTATCATTTCCTTAGACCATGAGATTGTGCAACTCCCAGATGCCGTAGGAATACTTTGGGTGTGCCAAACATCACAACATAACTGGGTGGCTATAAAGGTGCACTACGGGTATCTCTGAAAGTGTCTGTTGGGTTGGCACGAATCGAGACTGGGATTTGTCACTCCGTGTGACGGAGAGGTATCTCTGGGCCCACTCGGTAGGACATCATCATAATGTGCACAATGTGACGAAGGAGTTGATCACGGGATGATGTGTTACGGAACGAGTAAAGAGACTTGCCGGTAACGAGATTGAACAAGGTATCGGTATACCGACGATCGAATCTCGGGCAAGTACTATACCGGTAGACAAAGGGAATTGTATACGGGATTGATTGAATCCTTGACATCGTGGTTCATCCGATGAGATCATCGTGGAACATGTGGGAGCCAACATGGGTATCCAGATCCCACTGTTGGTTATTGGCCGGAGAGTTGTCTCGGTCATGTCTGCATGGTTCCCGAACCCGTAGGGTCTACACACTTAAGGTTTGACGATGCTAGGGTTATAGGGAATAGATGTACGTGGTTACCGAATGTTGTTCGGAGTCCCGGATGAGATCCCGGACGTCACGAGGAGTTCCGGAATGGTCCGAAGGTAAAGATTTATATATGGGAAGTCCTGTTTTGGTCACCGGAGTTTCGGGTGCTATCGGTAACGTACCGGGACCACCGGGAGGGTCCCGGGGGTCCACCGGGTGGGGCTACCTACCCCAGAGGGCTGCGTCGGCCAAGTGTGAGAGGGGACCAGCCCCAGGTGGGCTGGTGCGCCCCCCCCCCCCCACCAGGGCCCAAGGCGAAGAGAGAAGGGAAAGGGGGGAAACCCTAGGCTCAGATGGGCCTAAGGCCCACCTAGTGGTGCGCCCCCCCCTCTCTCCCCCCATGGCCGCCCCCTAGATGGGATCTAGGGATGGCCGCCACCCCTAGGGGTGGAAACCTAGGTGGGGGCGCAGCCCCTCCCTTTCCCCTATATATAGTGGGGGGTTTGGGGCTGCCATACACACAAGAACATCTCCCTCTTGGCGCAGCCCTACCCCTCTCCCTCCTCGTCTCTTGCGGTGCTTGGCGAAGCCCTGCTGGAGTGCCACGCTCCTCCACCACCACCACGCCGTCGTGCTGCTGCTGGATGGAGTCTTCCCCAACCTCTCCCTCTCTCCTTGCTGGATCAAGGCGCGGGAGACGTCACCGGTCTGCACGTGTGTTGAACGCGGAGGCGCCATTGTTCGGCGATTAGATCGGAATCAACCGCGATCTGAATCGCTATGAGTACGACTCCTTCATCCGCGTTCTTGCAATGCTTCCGCTTAGCGATCTACAATGGTATGTAGATGCACTCTCCTTCCCCTCGTTGCTAGATTACTCCATAGATTGATTTTGGTGATGCGTAGAAAATTTTGAATTTCTGCTACGTTCCCCAACAACTACTGAGATCACTTGACAGCTCCTTTGACACCCTTGCCCTCATGATACAAGAACGCCCTGACTTCAAGACACTCGATCCGTCTGATATACTTGAGAGGCTCAACACACATGAGTTCCAGCTATCTGAGAAAAGAGATATCTATGGTCCCAACTATGGCCGAATTCGCGCTTTGAAGGCAAAAGTTGTTTCCTCATCTGAAGAAGAATCTGACTGCAGTTCTGATGATCCTGAAGACATTTTAAAGGAACTTGCTATGCTTGTGAAGAAGTTCCAGAAGTTCACTAAGAAGAAGGGCTTCAAAAAGTCTTCACGATCCAGCTCAAGAAATGATGAAGCTTCCACTCATGACTACAAGAAGAGAACATGTCACAAGTGCAAGAAACCTGGACACTATATCTCTGAGTGTCCACAGTGGGACAATGAGAAGAAGAAGAAGAAGAAGAAGAGCAAGGAATATGATTCTGATGACAAGAAGAAGAAGAAATCTTCAAAGTCTTCTTCCAAGTCCTCATCCAAGTCTTCATCTCATAAGAAGAGCTCATCTGGCAAGGCTCGTGCTTTTGTTGGCAAGGAGATGGATTCAGAGGAGGAGTCTGCTTCTGAGGAGGCGGAGGTGGAGTCTGAGGAGGACTCCGACCCTGTTGTTGCAAGTCTGGCTCTAGCCACAGCCTAGGTTGCCAAGTCCATCTTCAACACTGAAGACAATGACTTCCACACCAACGCTGAAGCTAATGATAAGGACGACGCTGCTCCCACCTACTGCTTCATGGCACGTGGTGCCAAGGTAAAATCACGCGATGCTTACTTTCAAACATCAAGTGAAGATGACTCTGATTGTGAATCCAAACCCAGCTACAAAACACTTGCTAAAATTGCAACTGAACAACAAAAAGCTATGAAACATACTCAAAAACTGTTAGACAAAAGCGATGACCTGTTGGACGCGGAAATGACCCGTTCACAGTCCTTAGTGGAAGACATTAAAAATCTTCATGCTAAGTACCAAGAACTTGAAAGTTGTCATGAAATGCTCTCAACCACTCATGAAAAGCTCTGCTATGATTATCTTCAAAGGAAGCAAGAGCTTGAGAAATTGAGAGCGGCTCATGAAGATCTTCAAAAAGAGAATGAGTCACTTCGCGCTCAACAGATTAGTCCCGCTCAGGATGGATTTGAACCACCATGTCTAAAATGCCTTGAGCGTGACAACGCTACCTCTATTGCTGAATGTTCTACTACTGCTACTGTTGCATTGTCTTCAACTACTGATGTGGTAACTAACCCCTCTGCTGAGGATACCAGTACTATTGCTGATGAAAATGCTAGGTTGAAGACATTGCTTGAAACAGGGATGTACAAATGTCTGAAAGGGCATCAGACACTGTGCGATGTCCTCAAAAAGCATATTCTGAACCGAAACCCTAGGAAAGAGGGTGTTCGGTTTGAGAGGAAAATGAATGTTGATGGTTCCTACTGGAAGCCTGAGCAGTACCCCAAAACCACATGGGTTGCTGCAAAGGGACCTTCAGTGGACCCATCCACCTTATCTGGCTTTACCTGTGCTAACCCTATTATCATTGATGAATCCTTTGATGCAAACTATAAACTGTTTAAGAATCAAAATGGTGAAGTGTTTGCCAGGTATATTGGTACTAACTGCAGTAATGGGCCACCTATGAAGAAGATCTGGGTTCCCAAAAGCTGTCTTGAGAACCTTCCAGTGAATGTCATCATGACACCACCTGGGAAGAAGACAAACCCCAGACCTAAGGCTTCATATGGTCCAAAGGCTTCATACAGACACAGGACTCACCTGAGTCACCCTAACGCCAATGTTTTGCAGGGAAACCATACTCAGACTTATGAATATGAGCGTGTGTCTTCAAACCGCAATGTTCATAGAACTAAGAACTTTTCTGCTTATTCATATGAGTATCTCCTGCAAGGCTATTTGCTAGGGCTCCAAAGCCGAAGTTCTCAGATGTTGCACTTAGACTCATTGCTTCTAAGCCACCCCTGAAGATGTGGGTGGTTAAGAAGAATTAACTTTCTTTTGCAGGAAAAGGTCTCCAGCCAAAAATCAAAGGCGTCTAATGCTATTGTTGGGGACCTAAAACATCTTGTAGGCACAAGATCAAATGCCCAAATGGTCTTACTATGTATTTTGTTCCTGAATCATTTGCCATACGTCCTATCAGTCCCAATCTTGATCTGAGCTTCAATAATCCTCTTGCCTGTCAAATGTTTATGCTTCACAATACTCTTGGTGAAGCCTATCCCCCTAACTGTACTGTAGGGTATGACACCTCATGCTTCAGAATGGATTATGGACAGCGGATGCACTAATCATATGACTGGTGATCGAAGCCTTCTCATGGACTCAACTTTACGTCCATCTGACAAGAGTCACATCACATTTGCTGACACTGGTAAAAGCAAGGTATTGGGTCTAGGTAGAGTTGCAATCTCAAAGGATCAACACATGGATAAAGTGATGCTTGTTGAATCCCTTGGTTTCAAATTAATGTCCGTCTCAATGCTTTGTGACTTGAACATGATTGTGATATTCAGAAAATATCGTTGCCTTGTACTAATGGAATCTGACAAGTCTCTAGTCTTTGAATGGTACCGGAAAGATGATCTATACATGGTAGATTTCTTAGCAGGTCCACAGCTTGCCGTATGTCTTCTTGCAAAAGCTTCAGAGTGCTGGCTCTGGCATCGGAGGCTGGGGCAGGCTGGCATGAGGAACTTACACACTCTCGCCAAGAAGAAGCATGTCATAGGCATCGAGGGCGTCAAGTTCAAGAAGGATCATTTGTGCGGAGCCTGCGAAGCTGGAAAGATGACTAGGGCAAAACATCCCTCAAAGACAATCATGATGACATCTCAACCCTTCGAGCTGCTACACATGGACTTATTTGGCCCTACTCACTACTCTACCCTCACAACAACTGCTTGTCTCTATGGCTTCGTCATTGTTGATGATTACTCAAGATATACGTGGGTGCACATAATTCTCTACAAGACTGAAGTGCAAGATGTCTTCAGACGCTTCGCCAACCGTGCCATGAAGAATTATGGCGTCAAGATCAAGCATATCAGAAGTGACAACGGCACTGAGTTCAAGAACACCGGACTTGATCTTTATCTGGATACAATGGGAATCACTCATGAGTTCTCAGCTCCGTACACAACTCAGCAGAATGGCATAGTGGAGCGCAATAACAGAACCCTCATTGAGAT
Organism: Triticum aestivum; assembly: GCF_018294505.1. NCBI lineage: Eukaryota > Viridiplantae > Streptophyta > Magnoliopsida > Poales > Poaceae > Triticum > Triticum aestivum. The sequence goes on along the minus strand of NC_057804.1, from coordinate 21,666,807 downwards.
GGCTCGAACAATGCTCGATGAGTACAAGACACCTAGAAAGTTCTGGCCTGAAGCTATTGATATAGAATGTCATGTCATCAACCGTGTTTATCTTCATAAGCTTCTGAAGAAAACATCCTATGAACTCCTCACTGGCAAGAAGCCAAATGTCAGTTACTTCAGAGAATTTGGAGCTAGGTGCTGGATCAAGGATCCACATCACAAATCAAATTTTGCACCTAAAGCTCACGAAGGTGTCATGCTCGGTTACGGAAAAGACTCGCACTCTTATAGAGTCTTCAACCTCTATCTCTATAAAGTCGTCGAAACTGTGGACGTACGGTTCGATGAAACCAATGTCTCACAAAGAGAGCTCTTGCCAAATATGCTAGATGAAGCTCCACCCAGTGAATCTATCAAGCTAATGGGAACTAGTGAAATCATGCCTTCTGAAGCACAGCCTGAAGAGGAACTTATCATTTCTGCACCTAATCAACCTGAAGACAATGCTCAGCCTGAAGACAATCCTTCCAATGTTGATAATGATCAGCAAGAGCAAAATCTTCGTCCAGTTCATCCTCGTATTGCAAACGAAGTACAGATTGAGAAGATAATTGATAGCATAAATGCAACTGGTCCACTCACTCGTTCAAGAGCAACATAGTTAGCAAATTTCTATGGGCACTTTGCCTTTGTGTCAATATCAGAACCCAAGAAAGTTGGTGAAGCCTTTATGGAACCTGAATGGATTCAAGCTATGCAAGAAGAGCTCCAACAGTTCAAGCTGAACAATGTTTGGGAACTTGTCAAGCGTCCTGACCCTCGCAAGCATAACATAATAGGAACAAAATGGATATATCCAAACAAGCAAGATGAGTATGGTCAAGTCGTCAGAAACAAAGCACGTCTCATCGCTCAAGGATATACTCAAGTTGAAGGGATTGACTTCGATGAAACATTTGCTCCTGTGGTTAGGCTTGAAGCTATTCGCATACTGCTACCCTATGCTAACCATCACAACATCTTGCTATATCCAATGGATGTGAAGAGTGCATTTCTCAACGGCAAGATTGAAGAAGAAGTATACGTCGCACAACCTCCTGGCTTTGAAGATCCAAAACATCCTGATATGGTGTACAAGCTAAACAAAGCACTGTATGGCCTCAAACAAGCTCCTCACGCTTGGTATGATACGATCAAAGACTTCCTGAAGAGCAAAGGCTTCAAACCTAGATCCCTCGATCCTACGCTCTTCACGAAGACATATGATGGTGAACTGTTTGTGTGCCAAATCTATGTGGACGATATTATCTTCGGCTGCACCAATCAGAAATATAGTGATGAGTTTGGACACATGATGCAAGAGCAATATCAGATGTCCATGATGGGTGAGCTAAAGTTCTTCCTTGGTCTTCAAATTCGTTAGAAAAGGAATGGCATCTTCATATCTCAAGAAAAATACCTCAAAGATTGCCTGAAGAAGTTTGGAATGCAAGATTGCAAAGGTTACACAACGCCAATGCCAGCCAAACACCATCTGGGTCCCGACGAAAATGGTAAAGAGTTTGATCAAAAGGTATACCGCTCCATGATTGGTTCTTTACTTTATCTATGTGCATCTAGGCCAGATATTATTCTTAGTGTTTGCATGTGTGCTCGATTCCAAGCGGCACCAAAGGAATCGCGTCACTTAGGTGTGAAGCGAATTCTTCGATATTTGGCTTACACCCCAACATTAGGATTATGGTATCCAAAGGGCTCAGAATTTGATCTGGTTGGATTCTTGGATGTTGATTATGCTGGTGACAAGGTGGATCGCAAGTCTACATCAGGCACATGTCATTTTCTGGGACGATCACTTGTCTGTTGGTCTTCAAAGAAGCAGAACTGTGTATCAATCTCCACTGCTGAATCTGAATACATTGATGCTGGATCTTGCTGCGCTCAGCTTCTATGGATGAAGCAAACTCTCAAGGACTATGGCATCCATCTGAAACAAGTACCACTCTTCTGTGACAACGAAAGCGCCATCAAGATTGCCAACAACCCAGTTCAGCACTCGAAGACAAAGCACATTGAAATTCGTCACCACTTTCTCAGAGATCATGTCATGAAGGAAGATATTGATATCATTCACGTCAACACTGAAGAGCAATTGGCAGATATCTTCACAAAGCCCTTGGATGAGAAAAGGCTTTGCAAGTTACGGTGTGAGCTAAATATCTTGGAATCCTCAAATGTCCTGTGATCAGGCATACATCCTAACACTTATGCATGTTGATGACTTAGATGTGCAGCACACGAAGTAAAGTATATCTTCAATCAATGAAGACTTACATTCTGAGTGTGAATACATTAACGTGGAATTTGACTTCGGAGCTCCACGATAATTGTGCGCCGTGTCTGGGTCTAATACTTCCTATACGGTGGGTAACGCCGCCACCAAATTTTTCTGTCTGAAGTTTTTGTTCTTTTCCATGGCGTTACTTTTACTATATCTTCACATTTGGTTTGTCTTCGATTATCTTCACAATGTTGACTTTGTTGCATTTGGATATATATATATATATATATATATATATATATATATATATATAGATAAGTATTCTGTCCTCTACAGCATTCACTTGTAGCTATGTCTTTTCTGTTGAATCTTTTGAACTAAGTGAATGTGATCGGACCCTAATTTATCTATGCTTTCTATCTCAAACTCTATCTGTCCAAATCATATGCATTCTGTTGAAACTGTCAAATGTCTTCTCTGCGTCCTTGTTAGCAGAAGATACAGAGTCTGTTTTAAATGCTCTATCCTTATTGCTTAATATCCGGAGAAGCCGGAACGACCATCCGACAGTTCAGGCGGGCGTGGGAACGTGGGACAACTCCAAGTATGTTGCATGCTAGCCACGTGTTCCTCAGATGTGAATCGCTAGGGGCACCTGCGTAATTGCGCTATGCCGCATCCTTCCTTATAAATACATGCCTCCTTACGGTCAAGAAAACCTTCTTCCACCTCTCCACCTCGTCAAAACCCTAGCGCCATCGCTAGCTTTCGACGACGCCGACGACGAAGCGCTTAGCTGCCGCGACCTCACCGACGCCGTCCTCACGCCAGCCGCGGGCATCGTCCTCTCCGCCGCCGCCATAGGTGTCCTCCGTCGCCAAGTTAGGGCACGGTGGATTGAACTGCTCGGTCTCCTACTCTTCCCATCTAGCAATTCTTCATGTGGTAAATAAAACCCTCTTTTTACCATCTTTTTGATCCTATAGATTCATCCTTTTTACCAAAAGTGGTTTCTGTGACTTCAAACTTGGATCTGTCTAGTTCTACATCTCATACTGTGCCAAGCATCTTCACTTATGCATCTAAACTAGTTAGATTCCTCACTTGTACCTATTCCTGGATTCGTACAAATCTGGAACCAAATTCAAACACATAAGTGAATGTCTTCGCATCATGAGGTCAATGTCTTCAAACTGATTTATCTTCAAAATCTTCTAAGAATGCATATGACCTCTCCCCTTCCCTCGCGTCTCTAATGCTGTCACAGGTACATGTCCATGGGAGAATCCCTTGGTTCTCATAGTCTGCATTCGTTTGCAAAATTCTTACAGCATCACATTAACTCTCCTGAAGCCAGTTCCTGTCTGACCAGCAAGCGGAAGCCTTTGAAGCCTTTGACAGTGTTGAAGCCTTTTAGTCTAAACTTCATGGCTACAGAGAAATCAGCAAAGAAGGGTGGCAGACAGCGTCGTGGGGGAACATCAAGAGATTTGCCTGATGACCTCTCAGAGCTGTACAAGACAGATCTAGAAGAGGATTACAATCAGCGCAAGACACGAATCCAATGGATTCGAAGATATTGGGCCGAACAATGGTTTAAATACAAGTTCGTGACCCAGGAGTATGCTGAGAAGAATGCCATCAAGAGTCCTTGGGGTGATATTCTCTTTCGAAGCCTTCCACCCAAGAACAGAGCTGAAGCTATTGCCCAGGGTTTCTATCCATGTATGGTCCATGGACCACAGCCTGACAATGCCGACCAATCATCACTGCTCTGGTGTCGTGACGATAAACTCTTCAAGCGCAACTTCCAGCACGCAAAGGCATCGGCCAAGGAAAATAAGAAGTCATTGGGGCTAGACTTCAACCCTGGTCCTTCTGCTCCCCGGGCCGACGGCACACGCGATGCTGAACCCAATATCATCGGACCCTTCTACAACCTTGATGGCCTCATCACTCACATTTCCGTTCAAGGTGCCAAAGTGGATCATTCTAATGATGATGCCGACACTGATGAAGCCCCTGCTCCTACTCCAAAGCCACAGAAGCAAAAGAAGGCTAAAGCTTCAAAATCAGCTGCTGCTCCAAAAGCTTCACTTGTGAAGCCTCTGGCCACTGCACCACCTGCACCAAGTGTGCAGTCTGAAGATCTCTCTCGTGTCTCCAAGACCGAGACGAAGAAAACGAAGAAGCCCATGCACTCCTCCAGTCTTGCTCTGACTCCTGCTGCCATTTTATGAAACGAAAATGAAGCAATTGATCTGTCAAGTGACGACGATCTTACCAATGACGCTCTTGAGATGCTGATTAAGAGCAAGCAGCAGGCTGAAATCTTCAATGATCTTCCCCTCTTCGATGTTGAGATTCTGAACAAGTTCATTGATGACTGGTTTGAAAATCCAGAACTCAGTTTTGATGATCTACAACTTCCAATTGGCCTCAGCGTCTCCTTCCAAGGCGCAATTGCTTCTGAGTTAGCTCTTGCTCAGAAAAGTGTTGAGCTGAAGCAGAAGATAGATTTTGAAAAAGCTCAGTTCAAGAAGCATATGGACAAGCTCAGTGTGAAGGATGTGCAGAACTTCAAGATCATGCTACATGAGCTCAGGGAAGCCTTTCGCACGAAACATGATGAAGCCCAAGGATCTCATGAGCGCATGAAGCTTTCAACTGCCAAATGTGTGCAAGCCTACAATGAAGCTGAAAAGCGCAAGGCTCTTGGGCGTCCTGGCATCGACCCCAGGATGGCTACCAAGAAGAATAAGCCATCGGTTGACCAATCTGAACATTCAAGGCGGGAAGAGCCTCGCATTGTCTTCCCAAGCAGCATGTCCGGCTCGAAGCCAAAGGTCAAGTCAACCGCTTCAGAACTGAAGAAGACGAGGGCTGCCGAGGCTGAAGCCAGAAAAAGGAAAAATCCTGAAGCCTCTGATGACGCACCCTCCAAGAAGAAGCGCAAAACCAAGAGAGATCGGGCTGCTCCCACAGAGCCCCTTGTTGTCGAGCCAATCTCGGTTGCTCGTCCTGACTCTTCTCACCAAGAACGACGCATGATAGTTCATGAGCCTGCTTCCACAGAGGTTCCTGAAGTTGAAGATATTCCAGCTGTTGACCCCACCGCAGCTGAAGACATTGGTCACCATGACAATGTTGAAGATGATGTAGTTCTTCTTTAGATTGAGCACCCAACGGTATCATCGCCTGTTCTAACGAACAGTGAGCTTATCAGCATTGGTTGTCCTCTGACGCCAATTGCTCAGGATGCATCATGGGCTGATCACCCACAACAACAAGACACCCTGAGTACTCCCCAACAACAAGTCACCCCACCAGTGCAAGATGACGATGACTTTGAGGCCCAGCCAACTCCATCTCCACAGGCGTCGCCAGTGTTACGCAGGCTTCGCAAAGGACCAAGGCCCCAAGTCACTCTTCCGAGCGTTCCAGAAGGAGAAGTGCACCACCAATCTGTTGCACGTCAGGTGTTCCCAGAAGCCACTCCAACTGTGAATGTCTCCAAGTCTAAAGCTAATGTTGCTGAAGACAATACGACTGCATCAGCAGAAGAAAAACAAGCAGAAGAGCGTGTCGCTACTCCCCCCCATCACTGAAGAAGTTGTTCCAGATGTGAACATGTCTGTACCCATCCCTCCAACTCCTCAAGTGGAGACTGAGAATCCTGAGGCTGCCACCACCAACACCAATGAAGCCAATGACGTGGTCATGACTGAAGAAAATGTGGAGCCTGCATTGAACACCGTGCCAGAAACCAATGAAGCCAATGAAGCACCTGCAACAGATGTGCAGCCTGACACCTCTGCTAATGCCACTGCTCCTATTCTGCCACCAAGGCCGCATACTATCGAGCAAGCATACAACTATGGGCAGCTTATCACTGTCAAATGGCCTCTTCTGGTTCCTCCGCCTGCTGCTGATCCTCAATTTGACTATCACGTCGAGCACAGGCCTCAGGTTCAGAAGCCACTGCCAAGACTGCCTAGGTTTCTAGGTACTGCATCTGCACCAGGATCATTCAATGTCAATGGTTTCAAAGTGCACAACACCTTCTTTGATAGCGCCAAGAACCCCTACTCTAAGGCAAGAATATCATCTGATCGGTTCTGGAGCTATCAGCAGCGCAGTTATTACTCATGCATTTTATACAATCAAGGTCGCATTTTCCCACATATGTGTCTTGACACTGAAGCCATAACTGATCTGCCCTGTTTGGAAGAAGCGTTGGATTGCTTCAGAGAATCTGGCTTATTGCAGTTCGTCACTTACAAGGAGCACTGGAATGAAGAATTGCTGCTCCAATTCTATGCCACTCTTCATATTCGTGGCTACAACAGGGATCCGAAGACTTGGGTCCTTGAGTGGATGACAGGCAATGTCCATCATGAAGCCAAAGCCTTTGATGTCATTGAGCTCACTGGCCTGCCCACTCCAGGTGATTTTTATGAACCTGGTTGTCAGCTTCACAGTGCTGCTTTGAAAAGCATTTTTCACAAGCCTGAGCCCAACATGAGCCAGATGCTTAGCATGATGAAGCCCTTGCCTCCAGATGCTGAATATCCTAAGGAGTTCTTTGTTGAAGACCTTGAGTATCTGCCATGTACTATCTATCACATTATAAGGCGAATTCTCTGGCCCATCAAAGGACATTCTCCACATGCAAAGCTTGAAGGTGCAATGAAGACTTTGGTCTTCCATATTCTTCACGGCAAAAGCTTCAATGCTCAAGACTTCTTTATCTGCCAACTTGCTGCATCAGGCTCTGATCTCTTTGGTTTGAAGTTTTACGCTCCATGGATCATGCGTCTGATCAAACTACACTCAGCTGTCAACTATCAGCCCTCTGCTCGCAATCATCTGATTTTTCTGCCTGAGGTTGATATGTCAGTTGAAGCCATCTATCCAGAGCCTGCCAAGGAGCCTCTTTGTCTTCAAAATGCTGATAATCAAAGCTTCTCACAAAACATTGAAGGAGTCCAAGCAGTCACTCGTGTTTATCCCCTGGCTGGTACTACGCGTGCACCTCACCGTGCCCTCACTGAAGCCACCGAAAGCACCATTGCACAACGCCCTAAGAAGCGATCTCGTGTTCTCAATGACCGAGAGCTTCTTGTTGCCCTTCATCAGAAGCAGGATAAGCATCATGACTGGCTGAAGCGTCAAATGAAAAGCCTCTTGGTGGACGTAAACAGGATTCGCAACCTTGCCACCAAGAATACCTTTGTCGCCCATGAAACTTGTCGACGTACATGGAAAGGGCTGACGTTTATGTGTTCTGAAGATGATCTTCAAGATGATGGCTTCTCTGAACATTTCAAGTTTGACACAACACCTCCAAGAAGGACTGTGCTGCGGCGCACTCCGTCTCTTGAAGACTCTGAGTTCTCCTCTTCTGCTGCAACAGTGAATGCCCGTGTCATCGATGATGAAGACGATGCTACTTCACCACCTTCAGCGTGAATCGAAACTGCATCAAGTTCGTCTGCTCCGCCAAACAACACTGACGACCCTGCTGCTTCTCCTACTCCTTCTGGGAACGCGTAGAGACTCTATGTCTTCAAACCTTTTTGGTCCTTACTGACAAAAGGGGGAGAAGCATATGAGTTGATAGTCTTCAAGCAGGTCCATATGGGCGGTTGCTTTATATTTTGCCTAGTGTTTACAACTCCCGCTTTTTGATACATTTGGTTCTTTGAGTTGTAACACTTAAACTTGATGGTCGTCTGCTACATTTTCTGCTATTCTGTGATGCGATGATAAATTCCGCATGTGCGATGATAACTTCCGCACTTAGGTCATCTTGCAGACGTCCATTTTTCATTATGCATGTCACTATCTTCGTTATATCAAATCATGCATGATGAATTGTCGTCATAATTTGAAGAGGATCTCCACAAGTACAACCTGCCATGTGCATTTGCATTCCAAAAGAAAATTACTCATATGCACATCTTTAGGGGGAGCCTTTTGCTACTTATGAAGACAATACCCTATCCTTTACAATTTCACATATTTTATCCCCGTTGAAAACTTCAACCAGTTTGTCATCAATCACCAAAAAGGGGGAGATTGTAAGTGCATCTAGTGCCACCCCTAGCTGGTTTTGGAGTATTGACGACAAACCTGGTTGAGGGACTAATGTGTTTGTGAGAATTGCAGGATAACACAGGTAGTAGTCCCTCATTGATTCAGTTTACCTACCAGAGATGACCCCTAAAAATGTATGAAGACATTGACGACAATGGTGGTATATGAAGATATTCAGATTGAAGACTATGACATGAGAAAACATTGAGTGAAGACTATGGAGCGCGAAGACTTGGTCGTTTCGTTGTTTCCTTTTCTTCTTTGTTGAGTCATAGGAACCACCGTACTGTTAAGTGGGGTCCAAGTGAACAAAGTCAGAGTGACTGAAGTGATACTCAACAAAAATCCTATGTCTTCGAGCGAAGACAATGAGAGCAAATCTTATCCAGAGCTAGATGAGGCAGCTTTGCTTGTAGCCCAAGTAAAGTTGTCGTGTGTGTTTGAAATCTGACCGTTGGAACACGTGTCAGTTCCTTAGTGACCCAGGGTCATTTCGGACAAATCAGGTCGGGTTGCCTAGTGGCTATAAATAGCCCACCCCCTACACCATAAATTGGTGGCTGCTCAGAGTTAGTACACGGATTTTGTTGATTGAGAGCAACCCACCTCCGAAGCTTTTGAGAGAGAGAAATCCTTGCGAGGACAAAGCCCAAACACCCAGAGCCAAAGAGTGTGAGGCATCGCTGAAGTCTTTCTGTCTGCGTGACTTGAAGACTTATTACACTTGAGGATTGTGAATCCTCCAGCCGATTAGGCGTCGCGTTCTGAGCATCCAAGAGTCATTGTGGATCACCGGTGAACGAAGTCTATGAAGGTTTGGAAGTCTACCTTGAAGACTTACCAGAGTAATTGGGCGAGGACTGGGTGTCCTTAGCTAGGGGAATAAGGTGAAGACGTGGTCTTCTGAGTTGAATCTCAGCCTCCCTAACCAGACGTACAGTTGTCACAGCAACTGGAACTGGTCCAACAAATCTTGTGTCCTCATCAAGTGACTGGTTCTATCCTCTCCCTCTCATTACTTACAGTTTGTCTTCGTGAAGTCATTGCCCGATTGACGTACCTGTTTGACTTCATTGCTTGACTACTATTGTTGTTTGGCTTCATACTATCCTCCATCCTGATCTTTACTACCTAGCTGCTATTAGTCTTCGTGATTTCACTTCATTACATACTTGACAATGGCTTGCTTAGTGTAGTCTACTTTCCGCTGCATTTCAATAGGTTCCTTTCTATTGTTTGTCTTCGAAACTTCCATGTTTTGAAGACTTTCATAAAAATCGCCTATTCACCCCCCCTCTAGTCGATAACTAGCACTTTCACTTCTGTAACTAGAGATTGGTTTGAGGAGCCTATGGAGAATAAAGTGGATGTTTTCTTTTTAAAAAAAGAACACCTCACTAGTGTGTGGATCTGCTAGAAGGATTTGGTGTCGCAAGGTGTCAAATTTAGAAGTGTACTCATCTACCGAGCTAGTCTGATTAAGCAGTAGCAACTGGCGCATGTGGAATTTGTGCTTGTTCTTCCCCCACATCTCCTGAACTGCAGTGCGCAGGTCGTGCCAATGCACAAACTACCGGCGTTTCTGGGCCATTTTTAGCCACAACGCCGCGTTCCCAACACAGTTGAGAGCGGCAAACTTTAATTTCATCGGCTCAGACACCCCATAAATCTCGAAATACGGTTCACAATTGTCCAACCACACTTGGTAATCTTCCCCATCGAATTTAGGAAAATCCATTTCGGGTGTGCTGCCCAAGTGTGGTCAAGGGGTAGGGTGCAAAAATCGGCGCTTCACAAAAGGACTCCCGGACGGCAAACGTGGCGAAGGAGGGCATACCATTGGCCGGAGGCGGATTTGGGGAACGGGGATCCCCCAAAACCGGCCCTCGTTGCTGGTGATGCCCGCTGTGCCCACTGGGCCGCTCCCCACCATGCGCGTGCACCACCACAGACAGAGGCGTCGTGGTCGCGCTGGCTGGGCCTTGGGGGCGCGTCGGCGGTGACTCGAGCGCCTCCAGTCGCGTCGATGCATCCTCGGCGTGTAGCTGAAGAAGCACCGCAGATTCGGAGAGGCTCTTCGTCGTGGAATCCATTGCCTTCATCCACGCGGTCATGCCCTTCAGCTGTTCAACGATGTCGTCGAGCTTGGCATTTGTCTCCTTGTTCTGCCGCTCCACGGTCCCCATCGCCGCGGAGATTTGCTGCTCGACCGCCGAAGGGCCACGCTTCTTCGGCGCCAGATCCGACACCCGATCGACCAACCAGATCGGCGGTTCCTGCCGAGCGATGGGAATTACAGCGGGGAACGAATCCGCGGCCGACCGCACTGCGGACTGATGGATCACGCGTCACTGAGATGGATCGAACGACTCCTGATACCAATTGTTATGCACCTGGTTAGACCAATTCGATTACAGAAGGAGGAAGGGAGGAGGAATCTGGGTACACGATAGGGGAGGAGAATGAAAGGGGGGAAGGTGTTTCCTTCTGCTAGTCGACGACCCTCTCTGTCTCCACTTCCTTCCTTTTATCTTCAGCTGCCGTGGCACTCCTCTATCTCTCTCCAGTCCTCCAGGCTCCAGCGGGCGGGAGCGACGAGAGGCCTTGGGCCTCCTCCCTGGGTTGGGCCGTTGCATAACACTCCACCTCTTCAAATCCGTCAGGAACCACCTCATCGGCCTCTTCTTCAACATCTCCGTCGTACGATGGATACTGAAAGGCCGTTTTTCATAGGCCTGTGTCAAAAAGAGTAACGAGAAATTCATGTTTTTAATACCCACAAATATTATGTTTAATTCGCAAAAAAAAACGACTAGAAAACTATAGCCTTTTTTTTCACAGGAGGTTGCAAGAAAAATACTCCCTCTGTAAAGAAATATAGAGCATTTAGATCACTGCTTTAGTGATCTAAACACACTTATATTTATATTTATTTTTTTATGGAGGGAGTACTAGCGAGCGGGGAGGATGAGAAGCACTACTCTGTCTCGCTACGCTACCTAGAACCAACCTACTTAGCACTACACTAGCTCTCCTTCGCTGCTCAGTCACACCTAATGACTACGCTACCTAGAACCAACCTAAACGATGAGGAGCCTGAGCCTGAGTACTAACCAGGCAGTAGCAGAGCATATATATAATCCATCTCTCCCAGTCACTGGTAGAATCAAGCAACGTTCACCACAAAGCACAAAACAACAGGCATGGCCAAGATGATGACCATGATCATGCTTTTCTTAGTCTCCTCCCTCCTCTCCCACTCATCCGAGTCGTCCCAGTCCCACCTACAGATCACCTTCAACGTCCACAAGCAAAAGTTCTCCGAGTTGGACCAAGCCATGCAAATGGTTTTGCCGCTTCGTCAGCCGCCTCAGCGGAGGCTAGTTGGGGCGGACGCTGCCCTGAAGGAGAGCTTGCTCTCCTTGATGCAAGCAATCGCGCACCGCATGGAGACTCCCCACGGCCTCCCAAGCATCGACGAAGGGGCCAAGCCACATCCATCGAGCTGGATGAACATGAAGACCGACGACGAGGAGGCCCACCCGGCGACTCCCACTGCGGCGCCATGATGGCGCAACGCGACGATTTACATTTCCGTAACTCCTGCCCTGTTCCCTGTTGTCCCAGGGCGCCGTAGTATTTGTGTTCGTTTGAGTCAGTTGATGTGCCGTTCTTTTCTCTTACGTATTTCGCAAAAATAACAAACATGTAGTATTTATTGTGTTCATCTGAGTCAGTTGATGTCAAGCCGTCCTTTTCTCTTACGTATTTCATCGTGTGCTTTTCTCTTAGTCTCTCTGTAAAGAAATGAGATCCTTTAGATCATTCATGATCCAAAGGATCTTATATTTCTTTACAGAGAGGGAGTATTTATGACGTTGTGCATCATACAAAGTTAGCAACCTCATTCAAAACCCACACAAAAACATAAGGTTCAATGGACAGAAACACATGAAACGGTCATATAAATTCAATGGTCTCAAATATAGCCCCCTAGCGTTTCAGGGAGAAAAAAAAAGAAAGACAAATATCGCTAAATGGGACACAAACTTGGTATTGGTTAACCCAAATTCTCCCTCCACTCTTAAATACAAGTCTTTCTACAGATTCCAAAAGAGACTACATACGGAGGAAAATGAATGTAGTCCCTATTGAAATCTCTAGAAAGACTTATATTTAGGAATGGAGGGAGTACAATTCAAGGGCCACTAGCAGTTCAGGGACCATACTTAAAGTAACAACTAACAACACAGCATGATTATTCACAAACTTCAACTGTCCAAAAGACCAAAGCCAAGAAAATAGTATTTCTGATTTCTGACAGCGACAGTCCACCTTCCACAAAAGTATCGTGTAGATGCTAGATAACATAAGTAGATAGATAACAAATAACCAGAATCAAACATATTAAGAATGGTATTCTTCTTATTAGTTTTACTACTCCCTCCGTAAGTAGATAGATAACATAAGTAACGAGAGTTTTTGAGAAATCTCAAATACAAAGAGTAAAACCGCTGATTACTACTCCCTCCGTAACTTCATATAATATGTTTTCTGACACTGGCATAGTGTCAAAAAGCATCTTATATTAAGTTACGGAGGGAGTATAACTGGAAGAGAGATAATATTCATGACGATGTTATCTTTCTCTACTCTGCGACAAGTTCATCATGCTATTCAGTGATCACATTATTAGTAACAAAGGCAAACTATATCATCTCTTACCAAAGATTTTAGTTGCCATGTTGCTGAATACATCAAACAAGGCGTTCCGCTGCTCGTAGTCAACAGGATTCAGGTGCAGCACGGCATACACCTCGAGGAGCAAATCACTGAGAGCCGGAAGACAGGCTAGGATCGATCAACATCACGCCCAGCAGCTGCTCCTCATTACGCTTCGCGTGCCTGAGTAAATCTGCATATGAACAGACAAGAAGCATTGGTCATGACAGCTGGAAGCTAGCTACAGACAATGACAATGATTGGGAACAGCGAGAATTATAAGAAGTAAAATCAAGAGAAATAGCTAGCCACAGACAAGAAGCATTGGTATATGGGCTGCTGAAGCAGAGCACTTGTCAACATCACACAAAAACATAAGGTTGTTAAACTGGAGAGCAGTTTCAATCAAACTAATAAAAGCTACCTTCCGACTCAAGGATCTAAGCACGTTTAAATCGGAGAGAGAGAGAGAAAGAAAAAAGGAATCAGCATAGAACCATACGTGACCGAACAGAGAGATGAGAGACGTGGAGGGTACCTTCCATGGCATCGGCGCTGGTAGGCTCGGAGCAGACACGCGGAACCCAAAAAGGAGGCTCCTCTCTACTGGTGGAGAAGGAGCAGACCTCAAGCTTCCTTTGGCTGTTGGTGTCGTCCCGGTCGCTGGCCGTTGTACCTCCTACCTGCCTACAGAGATGAAACAGGTGTCAGAGAGAGCAGAAGAAGACGAGGAGGAACATAAAAATTCATTCTTTATCATGATAGGAGCATAACACTAAAGTAGCTAGCTAGCTAGCTACTCCCTCCATCCGGGTTTAAAGGGCCTCCTGGCCACGAAGCCCCGTCCGAAAATGTAAGGCCGCGCACACCAAACCTGCTCCAATAGCAGCATTTTTCCGGTCCCTATTCCTATGCGGTGCCTTGTTAACCGAGTGAGCAGTTATGAGCCATGCATGCAAGCCAGTGCATGCGGTCGTTTGCCTGCGAGCCGCCCCATGCAATGCCTTGTTTCCTGCGTCGGCTGTTTATTACGGTTGCATGCGCATGTAAGGTGCCACGGCTCATTAATTTAGCATCTACTTTAAACTAGAGGAGAGCCTGCTAATTGGCCAATTTCAGCTCTAATTTTCAAGCGTTTGCTTTCTAGCACTGCCTTGGTCCTATCAAAGTGGTCTTTGGGCCTAATAAACCCGGACGGAGGGAGTAGCTAGCTATGAAGTACTCTAAATACTAAATCATGTGGATCTCATCCTTGACAAACATATGTACAGAAGAGACGTCTTGTATTTAATATAAGTAAATAGCTGCAGACACTTTGATGCAGCAGCCACTTTGAGCCATCTTTGTAAGACTGGAAACTAACGTTGTATATGCCTGTAAGCTAGAAAGCATGGACACGGCAGGAGTTGCCGATCTGCCGTTCTGATACGGCGGGATACGGGGACACGGCGGGATACGGCAGGATACGCGTGTCCCCAGTATCCCCTGATTTTCGATTAAAAAGAAAGAAAAAAAATGAGGGGATACGATGGGATACATCCGTGACACGGTTGGGACACGGCCTGGCCCAATAACAGGCCCAAAACGAAACCCTATGTAGTCGCATGCATCTCTTCCACACAAAAGCGATGTGCTCCCAGGTCGCAGCCTCTCCTGGATCGAAGCCGCCTCCTGGATCGAAGCCACCGCCGCCTGGACTCAACGCTGCCACCAGCGGCGACACCTGCACTCGACCGGCGACTGCTACCCCACAGTACCAGCAGGCAGCAGCCTCTCCTCCCAACGGCAGGTAACCCTCCCCAATCTCCAAACCCAGCAGCCTCTCGCCCTCTCCTCAACTTCTTCATCTCTTTTATTCTGATTCCTTCCATTGAACTAATGGAGGGTGTGCTTGCTGCTCTTTGAATGATTGTAGTAATCATGCTGCTATTTCAATGCTTTTGCTGCCGGCCTGCTGCCGCTGCTGCTGACTTGCTGTTGCCTGTTGTACCCATGTCATGTTTGCTAGTTTCTAGTTGAATGCTTGTGCTGCTGTTGAACTTGAATTATGATTGATGAATACTTGCTCCTTGTACTGCTTGATGTTAGGTTGCATGGCATGGGGGGACGAGGATCAATCAAGGACTTGATATAAAGAGACACCAAATGGGGCAGGATTCTCTATTTTGATTTCTTTCTCATTAATTTTCTGTCTTAACTCTATATTACATGGCATATTTTTATTTTATTTTATATATACTCGCCGTATCCCCGAATGGCTGTTTCTGAAAAATGCCGTATCCCGTATCCCCGTATGCGTATCCCCGTCTTTCCGTCCCCGTGTCCGTGCTTTTTAGCCTGTAAGTAGCAGTTGGTCAGATTTCATGGCCAACTAGCTATGATTTGTGGCAAGAAAGCTAAGCTTCCAGTTTAACAACCAATCAGCCTTCAGTAGCACTCTAATGAAATATGTGGCAGACTCAAGCAAATCCGAATAGTAGAGTACTACCTCCGTCCCAAAGTACTTGTCGCTCAAATGGATGTATCTAGATGTATTTCAATGCTAGATACATCCATCTGAGCGAAAAGTAATTCCGGACAGAGGGCGTATTCTATTATGCATAGCCAGTGCTAAGAATTGAAGTGTTTCACAGTAATGCCTTTCAAATGGCTGATTAGTCGGAAATGGTAAAGTAACTGCAGATCTCCCATTATTAAATCATTTCCACTGTGATAAGAGCCAGAAGTATCCTATTTATGCTTCGCAAGTGTTACAGACTTACAAGTTTAAGCATTTCACAGTAATGTATGCTCCTACTGCCTCTCAAATGGTTAATTAACCAGAGGAGTCCAGCATTGCAACTGACTGGAGATTACTTTGTATGAGTAACAACAAGAGCACCCTCCTCAGCTAAAGGATGGTTTCTTCGAAATAAGCTAAGTGGATGGTTATCCTGTTCTTGTACTATGAAACTTGAAGATTGGGCATGTAGATAAGGAAATTGAGTATTTTTTTTATTTCTTATATAATAATTTAGCCTACAACATTATGGCGTGGTTAGAACAAAAGCAAAACCTTTAGGTTGGTGCAAAATTCACTATGCTGTAGACAGACAGAGCACATGAGCAAGAGCAGAGAGAGTAACCTTGACGAAATCTGAAACTATATGCGTTGAGTCAGAACGATAGGCAACAACAATCAGGTAGCACTCCAGGATTTCATAATTTTGCAACTTACATCTAGCACTAGTAGATGGGTTGATGAACCAGAGCACTTGTCAACATGAGGTAACAAGCATGTGCAACTTATCATCGCATGAAAATAGAAGGTTCTTAAACTGAAGAACAGCAATTTCGATCGAATATTACCTTCTGACCCAAGGCAAATCCGAATAGTACAGTATTATAGTGTGCCTTTCAAATGGCTGATTAGTCGGAAATGGTAAAGTAACTGCAGATCTCCCATTATTAAATCGTTTGCAGCGTGATAAGAGCCAAAAGTATCCTGTTATGCTCCTGCTGCCTCTCAAATGGCTAATTAACCAGAGAGGGCTATCAACCTGTAGGGCTAATCAAACATTGCACTATTGAACTAACAGTCAACAACATTTCAAGTGACGGCTGAACGTGGAGCATTTGACAAATGTCAGGACCGACATCCAGCAATGGCAGGCGGAGCACAATTAAAGGTCCAAAACTGATTCCCCTAAGACGCATCTAGAACTTGAATAAAAGCTTGCGCTTTGCCGAAATTAACTCACCATCTGATGAAGTGACATATCCGTGTTCCTCCCCGCCTTGCCACTCACCGTCCCCACGAGCCTGACCTGCACATCGCAAACCCAATCAACTGTACTGAGTGCTTCCTCACTGGAAACTAGCGTTGTAAGCATGCGTGTAAGTAGCTAGCAGTTGGTCAGATTTCATGGCC